>NC_029772.3:102376812-102397793 GCF_000817695.3 Arachis duranensis | reverse complement strand
AGTGAGGTTTGTAATGAAAAAGCCATAGAGCGGAAAAAGGCAGAGAGTGCAAAATTAAAAGAAAAAGCCATAGATGTCTTAGAGTTCCTTTGTTCATCTATGTTGTGTATCATGATTCTGTGGGAATCCCCTTGTAAGTTGGGTTAGCACTTTACAATTTGTAATCAGATTGATTATAGTGAAATTCCATCATATTTGTGATGGAGACTGGATGTAGGCTGCACTGCACTTAGCAGCTGAACTAGGATATATCTGGGTGCAATCTTCTTCTCCTTCTACTCCATTTCTGTTTTCTACCACACACGAGCAAAAGCCAGAATTATCTCGTGCCAAGTGACGAGACAAAACTGAAAGTCTCGTGGCAAGGGACGAGACAAAACAAAGTTGCTCGTGTCAAGTGACGAGCAAAAACAGAAAAGTCTTTTCTGAAGTTCAGCAAGTGTTAGCATTTAAAAAGGGGGCTAAGATTCAACCCCCCCTTCTCTTAGCCACTGAAACCATCAATTTTCATTCCCCGCAATAATCTATATAACTTATCACCGATTATGGTCAAATTTGTTATTTCAAATTGAGTTTCACTATTAGCAAAGATAAATATAATTTAAATATTTTATTCTTATATGTTTAGCGTTTGTTTAAGTATTTTAAAAATATATAAAATTTCTTTTTAAGTTATAGAAAAACAAATTATAGGTAAATTTGAACCTAAGAATAATTATATTATAATGATATAATGTAACAGTTGGTTATGAGTAAATTAACGTTAAAATTAAGAGAAAAAAGATATATAAATAAGTCTCTAATTTTTTTAACTCGAAGATAAATAAAATTAATGACTTATTGAAAATATAAAATTATTCCTCATTTTTTAAAATGTAAGATATCTAAGTTTTTCCGTCCAAAATATATGAAAACAGTTCTATTGTCACGCTTTTAAAGCGTGGCAAAAAGTTGAAAAAAGCGTGGCTATAACTTTTCACCACGCTTTGGAAAGGATAGCGGTTGCTCTATCGCTACACTTTTCGTGACCTATCGCCACGCTTTTACTTTTGCACGCTTTTACAAATGGCCACCCGTTAAAGCGTGTCCGTATGTTGGAGATATGGCCACGCTTTTGAAGCGTGACGATAGAGAGAGATATGTCCACGCGTTTGAAGCGTGGCGATAGAGAGATATGGCGGCTTTAAGCCAGAGATACGGCCACGCTTTAAAAGCGTGGCAATAGCCTTATAAAAAAAATCCTTTTTTATTTTTTCTTTCACCGTTGCAAAATATAAATTTTCAGTCCTTTTTTATTACCAAACCTACAAATATAGTATGCAATTTTTATTACAAGACAAATAAAACAATAATTAGTGACATAATTTTTACTATAATTGTTTTATACATTAAACAACTAATACTCAAATACAAAATATATCTCGAGTTCAAATTCCAAAACTAAAAACTGAAAAAAAAATACAGAAACAAGACGACTTAAACCCTAAGTCTTTTGTTGTTCCTCCTTCGTCTAACCCTGCTTCTTTCCCTTAGATCGTACATAAGGCTTGGGGATTTTACAAGTCTTGTGGTGAACAGGAAGTCATAGAAGGCCTTCCCCCTTTGCATAAAGGATACAGAGTATCTATTGCAGAAAATAAAAAAGAACAATAAGCCCATAAAACAATCAAAATAAGCAATTCAAAAATAGCAAAATCAACAAGAGAACAGAAAACATAAAAAGCAAAATACTATTATAATTAAAATGCTCACTCAGTTCCTGTTTAATATTTTATAAAAAGGTGGCTTTTAAGTCATATATACCTTATCATTTAAAATTATTTGCATGACTACATAAACCAATAAAAATCTCAGACGTGTAACACTCACTAGGGACCTAATGTTAGTTTAATCATGTTCATTTTCCTGAGATATCAATTTTAATATAAAAATAAAAAAAATTAAATGAAAAAAGTTATATCCAACCAGTAATCACAAATTAAGTATTTAACATTGAAAAATCAATTTAGAAATATAAATAGGGAGGACACAAAAAGAGGGTGATCGACTCCTAACAATTTAGATATATAAATCGAAAAGGGAAGAAACAGTTGCAACTGATTTTATTTCTTCCATAAGTAGCATTTTAAGCATTGTAACAGACTAACAGGGAAGAATTGTACCAGACCCACCAGCATGTATGAATGCAAGCCCTTGAGCTGATATCTTCTACCTCAAAAATCCCTATAACAATACAATTGTTGTCTTAGATAAATAATATGGCAATATGTATGACAAGAGGACTTGTCTGATTTTCTTTACTATCGGAAACCTCTAATTTTGAATTGCTATAATAAAAACAAGCATGACAGCATAGATTAGTTACACTGATGCATAGTATAGTATGTTTAACCCAGATCAATCCTCCAGCACAATCTAAACAAACCCATTTGAAAGCCCAAAGCCCCATCTAATGCAAAATATTTTATATGGATAGCTGTGGTTAATAGGATTAATACCCATTTGATTTTTAATATTTATCTTTCTGTAATTTCTTGAGTGAAAAGACATATTGAGAGAGCTCAAGTAAAAGCCAATGAGTAAAAGAGGATGAGTGATACACTTGAGAGAAAAGCCTAGAGTCATTTTCAGATTTCTTTAGGTAAGTCTGTAACTTGTATCTTGTATCTGTGAGGTATCCCTTTCTTAGTTGGGTTAGCACTAAAAATGAAGAGTTAGGTATTAGCATAGTCAATGTCAAGTTAGGTTAGAACTTGAGTGTGAAAAGATTGTGTCAATCCTGTGGAATTAATGTATGTAATACTTTAACTATAGTGAAAATTCCACCACTGTTGTGGTGAAGACTAGATGTAGGTTGCATTGCACAAGGCAACTAAACCAGGATATATGGTGGTGTCAGCTTCTCTCTTCTCTGTTATGTTCTATTTTCTGATATTCATGAGACAAAAATAAATTGTCTCATAAAGTTTCCGTCGCTGAGTTCAAACAGAATCAGAATTGAAAGTTTGTTTTAAAAGGTCATTTCAGTAACTTAAAAGAAAGGCATAGATTCATCCCCCCTTCTCTAAGCCTACCACAACCTTCAATTGGTATCAGTAGCTAAGGTCTCAAGAATCAAGCTTAACCGCTTGGAACAAAGATCCAATGGCGAACAACTTGGGCACAATCACAGTTGCCTACACCCTCACTAAAGGCTAGTCAAACAACAAGCCTCCTTTCTTCAACGGGAAAAACTATGCCTATTGAAAAGAGAGGATGAGGATCTTCATCCAATCTATTGACTACAACATATGGAAGATTGTTGTGAGCGGTTCCAAGATCCCAACAAAAACAAGTGCTGATGGAGTGGTGACTCCAAAAGAAGAAGCTGAATGGAATGAAGACGATAAGAAGAAAATTGAGCTGAATGCTAAAGCCATCAACCTTCTTCACTGTGCTATCAGCTTTAAAGAGTATTGAAAGGTGTCTAGATGCAGACAGCCAAAGAAATCTGGGAAAAACTCCAGGTTACACACGAGGGCACTAAACAAGTCAAAGAAATGAGGATTGATATGCTGCGAAAAGAGTATGAGATATTCAACATGAAGGATGGAGAAATCATTGATGAAGTGTTTAAGAGATTCTCAATCATAATCAACAACCTTGATGCTATGGGTACAAATTACTCAGAACAAACCCTAGTGAGAAAACTTCTTAGAAGCCTCACAAAAGAATGGGAAACCACTGCCACTGTCCGTGCCGAGAGCAACAACCTAAGCCTTATAACCTATGATGAGCTGAGAGGAAAGCTCCTTGCCTATGAAACCACACACAAAAACCCAGACTCAAAGAAAAAGGGAATAACCCTCAAATCAAAAATAGAACCAAAAGAAAGTGAGTATAGTGATGGTATTTCAGATGATGAACTTATATTTTTTGTTAGGAGATTTAGAAGGATGATGAAGAACAAGGGCAAGTACAAGGGTTCAACCTCAAAGGAACATAAGATAGACTTGAGCAAGGTGACATGTCATCATTACAAGGAGGCTGGACATTTCAAGCTAAACTGTCCAAAGCTCAAGAAGGAGGACAAAGAAAAGAAAGAAATGAAAAGAGTGCTCATGGCAGCTTGGGAGGATCTTGAGAACGACTCAAATGAAGAAGAAGATTCTGAAGGCGAAGACAAAGACTGCTTCATGACTGAAAACAATAATCTTGATGAGGTAAATTACTATGACTTGTCTATAGATGATTTACATGCCATTATTGATGATCTCACTCTAAACACCTCAAAACTGCTAGATAAATACAATAAGTGTAGATCTGAAAAGGATGTGTTAAAAGCTGAAAATGATTTCTTAAAAGAAAAAGTGAAGGAAACTGAATATGCTTTGGACATTATAGAAGAAAACATATTTCTAAAATCTGAACTTGAAAATTTGAAAGGAAAGCACATTGTGGATCCTTCTCAAGAGTTAATTGTTGAAAATGAAAGATTAAATAAGATGATTAAAAGGTTGAATGGTGACTTAGCAAAATTTGCTCAAAGTTCTAGTAACTTGGACAAATTACTTGCAAGCCAAAGACCGTTGTTTGAAAAATCTGGTTTAGGTTATATAACCAAGGAAAGTGCAGTTTTTAATGATTCCTCTATGAAATTTGTGGCTTCTTCATCAAATACTAAATCCACATTCAACAAATCTAGTATTGGACATGTTCCCATATTTAAGGAGAAATTTGATAAAGTTTACACAAATGAAACTGAGTCTTCACTAAGAACCGAACCTACTTCAATTAGGCCAGGTTTGGGGTTCAATTCAAAAAATGAGATAGCTTTCAAAAACACTCCATTTTACAACAAAACCTCATATTTGAAAAGTCCAAATGTTCCAAAAAATTCTGGTTGGAACACTTTTGCAAAGAGGAATAATTTCAACAAAAATCAGTTTGTCAAAAGGAAAGCACCTCTTCCAAAAACTAGAAAATTTCAGCCCTTTAATCATTTTCAATATGATAGCTCATATCATTTTTAGAAACATGCATAAAAAAATCACTGTATAAATTTCAAAAAATTTGGCCACTCATATTCACAATGCTTCATTGAAAAAAGAATTGTAGAAAACTAAATTTACAATGTTTTGTGTGATTTCAATGCACTTGGGCAACCAAGATGGATTAACTTCAAAGGATCCAAATTAATTTGGATACCTAAGGTTACTTAAAGTTTTTCATGCATATTTGCCTAGCATCCAAGAACAAAAAGGATATGTGGTACTTGGATAGTGGATGCTCAAGGCACATGACTGGAAGGTCAACTTACTTCATCAAACTAAACAAGTATGATGGAGGTTTTGTGACCTTTGGAGATGATGGTAAAGGTAAAATTATTGCTATTGAAAAGGTAGGAAATGAACACTCTACTTTCATTGATGATGTATTCTTGGTATGTGGATTGAAGCACAATCTTTTGAGTATAAGTCAGCTATGTGATTTAGGATATTTAGTGACTTTCAAAAGACTTGAGTGCTGTGTTGTAAGTGAAAAGACTAATGAAGTGCTTTTTGTCGCCAAGCATTTTAATAATGTGTATGGACTTACCTTGATGAACTAAAGGATCAAAATATAGCTTGTTTTCATTCTAAAAAATCTGAAAAGTGGCTATGGCACAAGAGATTGGGCAATGCAAGTATGTTTCAAATAAACAAACTTGTAAAGAAAAGGTTAGTAAGAGGTCTTCCTTTGATAAGGTTTGACAAAGACATCACTAGTGATGCTTGCCAAATGGGAAAATAAACAAAAAGTTCATTTAAACCAAAGGAAGACATCTCTACTAAAAGGCCACTTAAATTGCTACACATTATTGATTTATTTGGTCCAACAAGAACTCAAAGCCTAGGTGGTAAACATTATGGTTTAGTAATTGTGGATGACTACTCTAGGTTTGGTTGGGTTTTATTTCTTGCCCACAAAAATGAAGCTTTTTCGGCCTTTGAAATCTTTTGCAAGAAAATTCAAAATGAAAAAGATTTAAAGATATCTTCTATAAGAAGTGATCATGGAACCAATTTGAAAACAATTTATTTGAATCCTTTTGTGAGAAATTTGGAATATCTCACAACTTCTCTTGTCCAAGGACACCACAATAAATAGTGTTGTAGAAAGAAGAAATAGAAGTATTCAAGAAATGATAAGAGCTATGCTTTGTGAGAGCAATGTTCCAAAATTCCTTTGGGCTGAAGCGGTTAACACAACTTGCCACATTTTGAATAGAACTACAATAAGAAAATTTTTGAAGAAAACCCTTATGAACTTTGGAAAGGTTACCCACCAAACTTGGATTACTTGCACATCTTTGGATGCAAATGTTTTGTTCCTAATAACAAAGATAATTTAGGAAAATTTGATCTAAAGGTGTATGAGTGCTTATTTGCAGGATATTCCACAACTAGTTAAGCATATAGGGTTTATCATCAAGATGCTAGGATTATTGAGGAGTCCATACATGTTACATTTTGTGATACTAACTTGGTGCGAAGTGTTTTAAAAGACTGTGATGCAGGAAATCAAGCTCAAAAGGACAGTAAAACTGCACAAAATCATGAAAATGAAACCTCTAGTCAATTTGAACCAGAAACTGCAGTTGCTGAAAATTTAAGAGACAATTATGTTTTGTCTCATGAATCTGAAGGAGATCCTGAAACCAGCAGTACCCAGAATCCTTTGGTACATGAGTCTGCCTCCAAGTCAACTAGACCTTGTGAATGGAGATTCTTGAAGAATTATTCTGAGGAATTTGTTATTGGGGACGTCTCTCATGGGGTTAGAACTCGACCTTCAACTTGAAAGGCAAATGAAGGAACAAGCATTGCCCTTCTCTCTCAAATGGAGCCTCAGAATGTCAAAGAAGCCCTTAATGACCCTTCTTGGGTAAATGCAATGGAAGATGAGCTTCTTGAATTTGATAAGAACCAAGTGTGGACATTGGTTCCAAGGCCGAATGGAAAGAAAGTGACCGGCACTAAATGAATTTTTTGGAACAAGCTAGGAGAGGATGGTAGCATTGCAAGAAACAAAGCAAGGCTAGTGGCACAAGGATATGACCAAGAAGAAGGAATAGACTTTGATGAATCCTTTGCCCCTGTTGCCCGAATGAAAGCCATAAGACTCCTTTTAGCCTATGCTACTTATTGTGGTTTTAAATTATATCAAATGGATGTGAAATGTGCATTTTTGAATGGTGTGATAGATAGAGAAGTGTATGTGGAGCAGCCACCTGATTTTGAAAATAAAGAGCATTCTAACCATGTTTTCAAACTATCAAAAGCTCTCTATAGTTTAAGACAAGCTCCTAGAGCTTGGTATGAGAGACTTAGCTCTTTCCTTTTGAAAAATGATTTTCAAAGAGGCACCACAAACACAACTCTATTTATCAAGAATTCTAATGATTCCTTCATTCTAGTCCAAATATATGTTGATGACATTATTTTTGGATCAGCCAATGAATCCCTTTGTTCTGAATTTGGAAAACTCATGACAAGTGAATTTGACATGAGTATGATGGGTGAACTTAATTTTTTTCTTAGGCTGCAAATTAAACAAACTGAAAAAGGTATTTTCATTCATCAAGAGAAGTATGCTAAGGAACTAGTTAAGAAATTTGGTATGGAAAATGCCAAACCCCTGGGAACTCCCATGCACCCTAGCTCAAAATTAGATAAAGGAGAAACTGAGAAAGATGTAGATGAGACTAGGTATAGAGGAATGATTGGCTCTCTTATGTTCTTAACTTTCTCTAGACCCGATATTGTGCAAATTGTTGGAATGTGTTCAAGATTCCAATCTAAACTTAAAGAATCTTATCTTTCTGCAGTTAAGAGGATCATTAGATATATCTATGGCACATCTAATTTTGGTATTTGGTATCCTAAGATTGATGATTTTTCTGCAGTTGGTTATTGTGATGCAGATTTTGCTGGTGATAGAATTGATAGAAGGAGCACTTCAGGCTTATGTTGCTTCCTTAGAAAGTCCTTGAATATATGGTCAAGTAAGAAGTAGCCAACAATGGCTTTATCCATTGCAGAGGCTGAGTATATAGCTGCTTCATCTTGTTATTCTCAACTTATGTGGTTAAAAACACAGCTTGTTGATTACAAATTAAGCGCTAAAATTATTTCCATGTTGTGTGATAATATGAGTGCCATTAATATTTCTAAAAATCTAGTTTTATACTCTAGGACTAAGCATATTGAAGTGAAATTTCACTCAATAAGAGAACATGTTCAAAAGGGGAATATTAGCATTCAATTTGTTAAATCAGAGGAGCAATTAGCAGATATTTTTCACAAAACCACTAGCTGAGGACAGATTCTGTATGCTTAGAACTAGTCTAGGAATTTTAAGCCATGATTCTTTGTTTGAAAACTGCTGATGTGTTTGTTGGAGTTTTTGTCTCATAAACAAGTATGAGACAATTCTGGGCAAGTGAAGAACATTCCTTTCAATCAGCGTGTTCTAAACTTGTTGCACTTGCAGATTTTCCTGGGCCAGCCTCAAAATCAGATCATGGGTGGTCCTATGTATTTCCTTAATTCAAACCACCTCTGGGCCCAATATGAATGTTACATTTTTTGTTTTTTGTTTTTGTTGGCTTGTGTGTTTCAGATTTTTTGTCCAAAAAGGTTTTATCTTAGTTTTATTGTGACTTTAAGTCCAAAAAGGGGTTTGTTTTCAAAATCTTGAAATGATTTCCTTTTAATTTTAAAATAAAATAAAATCTTTCTCTTTTATGATGTCAAGTCTTTTTAAGTCAAATCATAAGGTGATGCAGTTGCATGGTTTGTGAAAGTTTCTTTTGAATACGGTTACCAACACTCCTTCTCTTCCGTCCATAACTCCTCAAACCTTTTGGTTTCTCCCCACTATCTTTACTACTTCTCTTCCCTCAAAATCTGAAACCAACCAAATGAGGAATAAAGTTATTGCAAAAAGGCCACAAGGAGAAAAGATACACAAGCTTCCTACAAAACCTAGGCCCTCCACTTATTCAAGAGACCAAACCTTCACTCCCTCACCTTTTCCTCCTACCTCTCTTCCACGCACTGACCCTATGGCGCGGACCAAGACCACACCAAGATATCCTGCTTCTTCTAAGCTGACGCCACCACCTAAGGTACCTCCTTCAAAACCTAGTTCTTCGAAACTAAGCTCATCCAAAGGCAAATGCCCTGCTGCTGAAGAACCAGTTCCTGAGTCAACTCAACTTAAATCTAGGTCGGTTACATTACGTTCACAAAGAGGTAAACCTCGTCTCCCTCTCAAATCATTTAGAGAACCAGATATTGATCCTTTTGCTCATAAATCTCACTTCATGACATCACACTCAAACTATAATCCATATAGGTTTAGGTTTGCCAAGAAAAATGATTTCTTTGAAGGAGTTATTAAGTACCGCATCTTGTGTCCCTCTTTTCTTGTTGACTTACCATCTTTGAAAAAGAAAGGTTTTTCTTTTGTTGATAATTTGAAATTTTTGGACTGGAATAATCTCTTTAACATCAAAAAGCCGTTTATCCTCTGTTGGTTCAAGAGTTTTATGCAAACCTGACATATCATGAGGGCCCTATTCACTCTTATGTTAAAGGCTGAGACATTGTCTTGAATAATGAAACAATCAGTGCTTCATTGAAGTATACTATGATGTTGGGCTGTGTGTTTATACATCTGTTAAGTGGGATGAAAGAGTTGATATTTCTTACAATGATGCATTGACTCATATTTGTGAACATGTTTCCTTGATTGATGACATTACATCCACTCACAAAGTCCTAGGATATGAACGTGCTCAGTTGCACCGTATGGTCAACCACATCATTCTTTCTCAAAGTAGTTCATATCAATGGGTTTTCTACACAGACACACTTGTTTTGTATGCCCTGATCACAAAAACATAACTTTCTTTTGTCTATTTGATGGTTAGATACATGTTTAATTCTATTAGGAGTGAGAAAGACAAAGCACTATCTTATGGCATGTTTCTAACTTGTGTTTTTGAGCATTTTAGTATTGACTTGTCAAATGAGAATTATGAAAATAGAGATTCGTATCTAAAAGGGGGTGGTTCAGTGAAACAGAAAAAGGGACCCACTCGTTCAAAGAGAGTGGTCTTGGATGATGACAATGATGACTTTATTCCTGAGGAATCTCCTCCTCCTTCCACCAAGGGTACTTCTATCTCCACTGGACAAAAATCTGCTCTACTGAATGTTGTCAAAGATGTAGTTCAGGAGTTTGTCTCACAATCAAATCACATTATTGCAATGAGCAAGGAACAAAGGAGGCTAGCGAGCAAGCATGAGAATTTCATCCGGAAGTTAAGAGATAGAGTGGCTGTGTTCATGACGTTCATTGACAACCTACAAAAGGATGAAGACCCTGCCACTGATGCTGATGAAGAAGTTGATTCGGAGGGAAATGGTTCTGATGTTTAGGATTGTCTCATCAAGATGCTGCTGACTGCTCCTGTTTTTGTCTTATAAAAACTGTCTCTTTTGATTTGGAACTTATGTTTGTTATTTTTGGATAACTGTACAACTATAACTACTGTTGCACTTCATTTTAACTTATTAGATGTTTTGGACTGTGATTTGACAGTTTCTTGCAGGATTTAAAGTGATGTTTGTGTTGATCTTGCTTATTATCCGCCCTTGATGACAAAAGAGGGAGTAATAGGTGCCAAATAGCTTGAATGCTGAACTTGAATGATGAATTTTATTGATGCTACTGCTGCTACTATTATTTTAGTGGATTTTGTTTGACTGCTGCTGATAGTTTTGAGCATATAAATTTTGATTTGCAAATGTGCTGCTGCAGGGAATGTATTGACATGACTATTGGAACTTGCTTTTATATGTTGATAGATTGCCCTTGATTAAACTTGATGCTTAGCTTTTGTTGCTGATATGATACGTTCAATGTTGGGTTGATTTTGTGGTGTTGTTTGTTTAAACTCCCTTATTCAAGATGAATATGTGTAGCTCTTTATTGTGTTCTCTGTAAGTACAATGTAAAATAGGAACAAAGAAGAGAGCATAAACTAGGGGGAGCTACTCTTGAAAAGGAAATGGGAGCAACACTAAAACAAGAAACATTAATCAAAGGGAAGTTTTCTAACTTTACTAAAATTCAATTCCTTTTGGTTATTGCTTAATTATGTTTGTCATCAAGGGGGCGATTATTGAGTTAAGAAACAAACTAAATTAATTAGTGATGACAAACATTATTTTATTGGACAAAATAAATAATTAAATATTGATTATTTATAATTATATGTTGCTAATCATTTAGAATTAAATGTTGCAGGCCAAAACTTATTACAGCAATAGCCTAAGTGGATGGAAGATAAAAAATAAGACTGGTGGGCTATAATGCAAATAAAGCCCAAAAGAAACAAAGCATAGAAAGCATCGGGCTGAATGAATAAGATCCGATCCAAGCCCGATTGCCTCTCTCATTCAAACCTCTCCATTTTGCTCTCATCCAAAAGCAACGTTCATCTGTTCTATCTTGGTCAGAAATCAGAAGTGAGCGAGAGAGGATCTTCCCTAAGCTATTCACAAAAGAAGCAAGAAAGAGAAGGTTAAGCAAATGGTAGAAGTCTAATCACCAACATCAAACTATATCAAGAAGAGGTCAGAAGCTAAAGGTGATTTTATTTCCTTCTACATGCATCTCATTTTCTTCTCTTATTCCCAACCCTCTGCTAGTCCGAAAATGGGATTCATGGAAAAGTTGATTTCTGTTCAACTCTGCTGTGTATCTACGGTTGAAAATGAGTCTTAGGGACCAAGTTGTTTTTCAATGACTCAGATCTGGTCTACCATTAGAAGATTTTTTGTGGTTACTGTATTGAGGCTTTCGGTCAATAAAGTTGGTCAGAACCAAAATTCTTAATTTGAGGAATAATGGAAGAAAGTGAACTGTTGGGTTGGTGAAGCACAGAGCTCAAGAAGTTGACCTAGGGAGAGCAGCCCAGCAATATGTAAGGAGATAAAAGAGGTTTGCTGTTCATTCAGAAGGTAAGGAGAGATAACCAGAGTTTGGTAAGTTGTGTTCTGAGAAGAGTTTCCTGAAGAAGTTCCTCTACTTGGACAGTGCTTTCTTTCAAAGAAGCATTCCGCCAAAAATGAAGAACTGAATCAGAGACATGCAAATCTGGTTTATCATATAGCAAAGAGGTTGTTAAAGAAGTCAATCTCCTTCATGTTTTACAGACTGTAATTTGATTTTCAATATTTATCTTTCTGTAATTTCTTGAGTGAAAAGGCATATTGAGAGAGCTCAAGTAAAAGCCAATGAGTGAAAGAGGATTAGTGATACACTTGAGAGAAAAGTCTAGAGTCATTTTTAGATTTCTTTAGGTAAGTCTGTATCTTGTATTTTGTACCTGTGAGGTATCCCTTTTTTAGTTGGGTTAGCACTAAAAATGAAGAGTTAGTTATTAGCATAGCCAATGTCAAGTTAGGTAACTTGAGTGTGAAAGGATTGTGTCAATCCTGTGGAATTGGTGTATGTAATACTTTAACTATAGTGAAAATTCCACCACTGTTGTGGTGGAAATTGGATATAAGTTGCATTGCACAAGGCAACTGAACCAGGATATATGGTGGTGTCAGCTTCTCTCTTCTCTGTTATGTTCTGTTTTCTGATATTTATGAGACAAAAATAAATTGTCTCATAAAATTTTTGCTGCTGAATTTAAATAGAATCAAAATTAAAAGTTTGTTTTAAAAGATCATTTTAGTAACTTAAAAGAAAGGTATAGATCTAACCCCTTCTCTAAGCTTACCACCTCCACTTTTAATTTGATAAATCAGAAAATAATATTGCATATTTGAATTCTATTTTAAGAGTTTAAGGTTGATCAATAAATTATTGCATATATAGAACAGTATTTGAACATTTAATACTTAAACGCTTAATCAAATCAAATTCGTAAAATCAAGTAGTTATATATATGAAATATTTGTTTCGAAATACGAGATCATATATAATTAAATACCAAATATTCTTCCAGATCCCCATCTTATAACCAATAACTCCATGGTTTATTATTAATGTTTATCATCACCATTTGTAATTCTCTACGGCACATGCTTTACACCCTCGGGTTTCTCTATACACTAGTTTTTTCTTATTTGTTAATTATATGCAATTCATTCCATCTCCTTTGTCTTTTAGAACTGACCATGCATCTTAGTATTTGCCAATTCCGAAAAGGAGAAGAGTTTATGTGTGTGTGTGTGTGTGTGAAGGCAGACTAGTATACACTACATGCATCTAACTACTCCAAAAAGTTCAATAATATATATAGCTAATGAGTAATAATAATTATAATTATAAAAAAAGTATGTAATGCTATAATAGTAATCCTTATTATTGCAAGATATGAGACCAATAACTAATAACAAGTATAACCATTTCACTTGTCCAATAAATGAACATAATGATGATACACAAGGGATGGAGTAGTATTTGGAAAAAGATGGAGAGTTAATTTTTTTTAGTTAATTAATAATGAGTTAATATTTTTTTATTTTCTATAATAATAAATACTTAAATCCTTAATAGTCTTTGTTCATTTACTGTTTTGTTAGTTAAAAAAAATTGGTTTCTTAACCAGTTAAAACCGCTATCATGTATGTGTAAGGGTATGAAATCTTTAGGTTGATCAAAACTTGTTAATCTTAGATAAGTACATTAAATCATAAAACTCAATTTAGGGACTAAGCTTGTAACGAGAATTTATGGATTAATTAACTCAAGTGTTTGATAAACCTTGATTATCATATATATAGATATATGCATGCAACAGAAATTCGATCAAATATATATAAATTAAAATATATACATAACAGAGAGTAGATATATATCTCCATTTCAAAGTGTTGCAAATTAAACAACTTATTGTTTTAGAACAAATATATATAGCTAGGGTTCAAAGGAGAAGACACACATACATAATATATATAACAATTTTGGAACAATAAGATTATATTATTATTAGCTAGGTTTATTCTTTAATTATTTGAATTCATGATCTTTTTCATGAAGAACTGAAAGAAGGAGCTACAATAACAGAAGAATAAACCTTACAACATCCAAATGAAAATCCTCCACTACCATCAGCTGAAGCTTGTTCTTCAGGGATGGGGAAAACAAGAGTATTATTATGATCCTGAAGAATGGATGATTGCGAAGAAGAGACAAATGGATCCCTGACCATGTGCGAAGAAAGCGCCATGTGGCTCTTCATAACTGCATGTTGCTTAAGGAGGTGGTAAGCCCTTGGATTCTTGCCAAGAATAATGGTGCTACAAGCACCATGGGTGATTGGAAAATTAGTCTTAGCATTTCTTCCTCTAAGAAGGCTTGCAGCATGGTCATAAGCAAGTGCAGCATCTTCAGCTCTATCATAAGTTCCCAACCAAAGCCTTAGTTTCTGTGAAGAGTCTTTGATCTCTGCAATCCATCTTCCTGAAGGCCTTTGTCTAACCCCAAGAAACTTCTTCTCACTCTTTTTTGAATTAGAAACCCTATTATTGTTATGATGAGGTTGGTGTGATGGGGTGCCTAGGTTTTCCATTGAGAGTAGCTTAGTATAAGAATGAAGAATAATAAGGACTTGATGATCAATTATCACTATAAAGCCTTATTAATTTTATGTAACAATTTAACGGGGGTTTGATGATGGTCATGATGAGGTAATGGCATGCTGTGTTTGTCAGATTTGGCTTTGTTTTCTTCCCTAATCATTATTATTTTATGTCAGTAATTTGAATGCACAAAAACACCATGAAAAACCTTTATATAAAAAGTTATAGTGATGAGAAATTTTTTTAAATAATAATCTCCAATCATCAGTAGAAATCACTTAAAAATAATTTTTTTGTAGATAAATAAACTCCTGTTATTATTAAAAGACTAAATTAAATGAGTTAATGTTAAATGTAGTTATTTTTGTAACTTTTAAATTTGGTGGTGTGTATATTTATTATTTTGTATATTTTATGCAATTTTATTGACCGATTAGAATGTAATACTCTTATTATGATGAATTATAAGGTACAGATGTAAGTTTATAGATGTTTTTTTTAATAGGATGAAAGAGAAATTAATAAAAATAGGACTCACATTTTGAATAACAATAAAATAATAAAAAATAACTATAAATAAAATTTATATTCTCTCTATACCACCCTAATCTGTATAATAGAATGTCCCTCTTATTATTTATCTTATTGATTAAAAACAATTAAAGATGAATGAAAGGAAAAGTGTGTAGAATCTTATCATAAATAGATTTTTTATATATTAATTGTTGAGAGTTTGGAGCTAGCACTCCTATAGTAGTGCTATTCTTTTTATAATTTGTGAGCACTGAGCAACTTTTATCTAAATTTTGGGTTTTGAGCAGCATGGCAGAATAATATATATGGACATATTTTAATTAATTTATTATATTGTGGAATGATGGTTATGGAGTATATATATGTGAGTATAAAAGGTACTTTTGCTTTGCAGCATGATCAACCCCTATGATTGAAGACAAACATTAGAAAAGACAAAATTGGCAACTAACTACTTTTTAGTGGGTGTGTTTTGAATGATATTGGATACCGTATTAATTAATATTCGATATAGACCTTACTAATATATTTAGTGATTTCATATACGGTATACCAAAGTTTTTGTGAGACAATAATCTGAAATTTATCTACTTATTTTGATTTTTTTATTATTTATTCTAATAATAAAGAATTTATTTAATTTTAAATTGATTATAATAAATAAAAAGAAGATTTTTAAAATAAAAAATAAAAAATTATTTTGATCTTTAATGTTTGGACCAAATTTTAATTTGGTCTCTAATATTTTAAATGTCTTAATTCTATTTTCAAAAATATTTAAACAGGTTCAATGTTGTCTTACTATTAAATTTAGCACTAATAGTTAATAGAATGAGTGACATTGACGTGAATAACATTAATAGTTGAGTCACATCTTCTTTCATATGTTAGAAAAAACATAACCAAAATCTTCTTGTAACATTTCTTAATTTCTTTTTGTAAAAAACTCAAAATCCTAACAATCAATAATCAACGCTTCAAAATCAATGAAAAATTTTGTATATTACTAGTGATCGTTGGTGAATCGATTTTACTTATATACTAAAATTCAATGCTATTGACTATTCAATATGTGAATTGTTTATATTAAATTTAATGGTATAACAATATGAACCGCTTAAAATTTGTTTATAATTGAAATTTGTCGTTTGAAAGTTTTTTAGATTGAAATAGGATGTTTGAAACCATTACAAGAAAATTGTTGAGTATCGTCAGATTTACTGTCGTCTTTGGGTTGACGGTATAAACGTCGCCGAAAACTGCTTACCATCGAATTTATTTTGTCCAACCCTAATTACCAGCGAATTTTCTGTCGGTCTTTTCAATGAATTTCGGCTATTTCACGTGTTTAGGCACCATGTTACCATCGAATTAAGTTTATAAACCCTAATTTTTTTTTTTGACACAGTTAAGCCACAAATAGAATAAATGTTAATTTTATAAACCATAAATTTAATGTCACTAGAAATCAAGAAATTATTTTATTAAAAAATAAATGGTCTGAATGAAACAAAATGTCACAAATGTAGAATACAATGAAGTAGACAAACAAAAATGCGTACAACCCTAAATCCTACATATCAGATTCCGATAATCTTTGTCATCATCATCATCGTAGTCCCCCCTACTGCGGCGGCGGAGGAGATGCTGCCGTCGGTGCCCCACTAACAGTTTCTCCATTGGAACCAGCAACGTCGCTATCTCCAACGCGCATCTACTAGCTGTACTCTTCCATCTGCTATCGCAATCGATTGAGTTGTTCCAGCTTCTCGATCAGGTCAGAGCTTATGGCAACGCATGCAAGAATATCTTGATATCTTTGCTCAGACTGCTCTGTCTGCTGGTGAAGCTCCTGTATTAGCTTCTGCAACTCATCCCTCAGTTTGATAACTTCTTGAAGATCAGCAGGGCTAGCGGCAAAGGCAGACATAGAGGAAGCTGCCAACGCAGAGGAGCGGATGCCACTGATGAAGAAGGACCCCAGCCCAAAGCGGCGATTCTTGTAAAGTTCAGAGGAGGTCTCACGCCAAATCTTATTGGGATTTACCACGAAGGTCTCAGAGCCGGCTTCGTCGGCCCCACTAGGCGGCTGAGATTGTTGGGTTGCGACCTCCAACCTCTGCGTGTTATCTTCTTGCATCACACACTAGTTATGATTAGGATAATAGTTAAATAATTTACTGTAAACCGAATAAAGTTGAAACTTATTAGAATTAATTTAAACTCACATAATGTGTCGCTGACCGCTCGTCAGCAAATCCCTCCTTATTTTCCTTCAAAATATGGGTATAGTTGAAGGTCTTCACCAAGGTCGCTTCACGATCCAACGACTTAGACTACAAATTAATATATCAACTAACCAATAAAATAAATGAATAAATTAAATAATGACAAACAAATATAAGTATGAACCAAAATCTTAATTGAAAATTTGAAAACATAATTTTTATTTTTTTGATTTCACTGAAAATTTTATGAAAATTTTAACAGAATCTCCCATAAAATTCGGATTTAGCGACCCTTGAAGAGTTCTATCCAATTTTTTCCAACAATCTCAAAGCCTAATCTAACCTATTCTAACCTATCCTAACTACCTAAATCCAGTAAAATAGAAAATTAAACAAACATTTACTCTACTAATTAATTAATTAAATTGATAATCAAAAAAGAAAGTAAAAAACTAATTCAAGTAACTATTAAAATATTAGACAATGCCAAAATTCTTACCAATATGGTCTTCATCTTCATAAAGGTCGCCGATCCACCCGTATACCTCGATGACCTGGACGAAGCCCTATTAGCGATGTTTGTCAGAATGCAATACTTGAACCCCTCGTTATATCTGAAATAAGCCTCCAAGTCACGCTTGATGTTTCAACAGATCCACGATGTCCGGTGGTTTTTTCCCTAATAAACGTTGCTCATCATCTGCTAAAACCGCTTGGTGACCTGGTGGTCATAGATCTTTCCGATTATGATATTGTGCTCTGCATCCCATATGAATTTCAACTGCACAAAGTGATTCACCAACATTAGTGTTTCAGAATGAAATACAGTTTTTATACAGTTAACTAATTCAAATGAAATTGTGTTCTTACTGCCCACTTTTGAAACCACCGCTCTCTCACATCAGCTGGGATCTGTGTGTAGGTCGGCCACAATTGGTCATACATGGACTTAATGACCTCGGATATCTCCTATGTGCATACATTGGGGTTTGGTGCAAACCTATTAGAGAAAAAACCTGACATTAACAAACACATAAGATAAACAAACTTAAGATAAACAAACTTGACATAAATAAACTTAAGATAAACAAACTTAATATTAAAAAATTGAACTCACAACTACATGCCATCGGCCCAAATTCTCAGCCAGATGATGGGCGGTGGTGGAGGGACGTCCTGCTAAGGGGCATTGGAGGCATCACCCACTACAGGGTCTGTCGACGTCATTGCTGCATCTGCAGGGGGTCATACCAGAAGGAGGCACCCAGTTCGGATTTGAGACCAAGATGAATTGCTGGTCCGATGGACCTGCCTGTGACATCTAGGGGTCGATAGTGGAAGCTCATCCTCTACCACGACCACCTGACCCACTCGACCTACCTCTACTACCTGTCGTCATGTTTGCACAGAGAATATTACTAACACTAATCAAAACACAATTAACTTCACAACTCTAAACATATGAATACACTCAATACAATAAACATGTTAATAACATAACAAACACTAATAAATAATAACATACGCAGAAATTCAAGAAATAACAAATAATTATAACAAATATAAGAAAATGTATGAATACCAAATAATTATAGCAAATAACCCAAAACACAAATATCTATCAACCTTAAACATAATTCTAAAACTTTGGAAAACATAATTTTAATTCAATTTTACTCAAAATCTTATAAAAATTTTGACAATCTCCCCAAAAATTTGAATTTTTGCATTCCTCAAGAGTTCCATCCAAACAAAATATCCATCGAAATCAACATACAAGGAATGAAATTCTAATCCACCAACTAAGAGGCTTCAATCATTTTTACTTATCAACTCAAATGCACAGTACATTTAATAGATATTTAAAGCAATGAGCAATCTAACTTTGTAAAATAAACAAACACTAAATCATATAATTTATTTTAATTTTTTCGTCATCAAACCAATTTTAATAACTAGAATAATCAACACAAATCAAACATAATCAACCAAAATTCTATTTTATAATAACTAATAACAAATATGGATAAAACCTAAATTACTATATGATAACTAAAACGCAAATCCTACATTAAGTTAACCCTAAACTCTAAATTAGCATATAATAATCAAATCCTGAATTCCTAATTAACATATAACTAATTCCTAAATTAACATGTAAAAAAATTTTAAATACTAATTTATATAAAAGGGAGATGCATGGAACCTGACGGCAACGGCGGCAGTGCGTTGCTGGACGACGACGATGACGGCGCAGTGCGGCAACGATGACGGCGCGGTGCGGCGATAGAAAATTGGCTGGTTTTCGTGAGAGGGAGAGGCGGTGGTGAAAGACTGGGGTTGGAACGGCGGTGGGGTTGGAGCAGCAGCGGCGAGAACGAGTAGAGAGATAAACGGAGAAAATGGGTTTAGAGAGAGAGAGAAAGTCTTTTCAAAATGAAAGGGGAGAGCATTCGCACTCTCAATTTTAAGTTTTATTATCGTCGGATTTTACGTACCTCCAAAACACAACGTTTAGTTTAAATAGCATACCGTTGAATTTTGTCGACGATAAATCCGACGCTAAAGTTCACACCTATTCCCTCCCATTTTTTGCCAAGTATTACCCACGAATTTATCGTCGAAAAAGTTAATCCACCGGTAACTATTTGACGTAACGAATTCTATCACAAAACCCTCCCTAAATTTGTTGGTAAATCTGACAGTAACTCAAGATGCTAAATCTGATGGTATTTGGCGTATTTTTTGTAATAAACGTTAGAAATCAAATTAGGATTCAGCCTAAACGTTAAAAATCAAAATAATACTTTATCGTTAAATTAAAAAGAATTAATTCTAAAAGTTAAACCTTAAAATTTTAAATTTTAAATCCTAATCTAAATTATGATAAAAGTGGTGTAAAAAAAGTACTATTGATTTAATTTTTACGATTACAACTTTATAAGGGTCAATTGTTTTTGCAATTTAACTATGACACTTATTATGTTTTTCGGGTAATTAGAATTTAACATGAATAAAATAGATGGTAAAATTTCCTTTAAAAAGATGCCCCTTTTTGTTGAGAAACTTGTATTATTATTATTAAAATTATTATTTGATCGTATACAAGGTGGGTCGTTGATATCCAACATAATTCATCAATTGAAACCCCAAGCCCCAAACAATAAATAAATACATAACTTTAAGTGTTGCCTTGTGGATTAATATCAGCAGAAAGGTTAGTTATTGTCTGTAAATGGAAATCAAGCTTAGAAGAGGAAGAAAAAAAAAGTCTCCTTTTGGCTTTTGTACTATCTCTCTCCCACCTACTTCCCCTTTATTTTCCTCTGCACATTACCAACCTCATCAAGTATGTGCTACATGATTTATTAATTAGTCATTAATTAATTTAACATGATGAAAAAATAAGACTAAATCAAACTAAATAATGATAAATACAATAATGAAAAGTTGATATGTTGAATCAAGATCTAACCTAGCAGCCAGGATAATTAAGAAGAAGCCACCACAAATTAACCATGTTAAACATATACTAAAAATCAATTATTAAAATAATTATTTATATATATATTATATATTAATAATA
>NC_029772.3:102334867-102376779 GCF_000817695.3 Arachis duranensis | reverse complement strand
ATATATATATGACATGATTTATATGAAAAACACTTAAATAAAGTGCACGTAAAGTTAATTGTGTATTAACACATTTTAGTTAATTAGATACATGTTGGGAAAAATGGTATCTGGACACCTGTCACATATGGTAGAAAGTGATATAATATATATATATAATTCCTAATAAAAAGCCATGGTTTCAACTTCCAAGTTGGTGAAGGAAAAGTCCAGGGGAATGAGCTTATATGTATATATGGTGCTATCTATTATTTTGATTAATATAATTTGAGAAAAACTGAATGCTTAACAAGTGCAAACCTCCAACAGCCTCCAAACAAAATTCACACCTCAAAAGTTTAGAAACAAACAGAACCCCACATGTTTTTCTTTTAACTTCATATTGAAATTAAAAACAATTATTCTTCGGACATTTGTCACATAATGTGTGTCTTTGCTGGAATTTTGGTTCCTCCAAGTATGCTCTCTTCTTAATTATTATTATTATTTTATTTCTCTAAAAATTAAAATAATTATAATAATACTCTCAGTTCTGAAAAGTAGTCTTTATTGATGCAGTGAGTAGCTTTCTTGTTGGATTATCTTAAGATCTGATTATATTCCTTTTAACCCTTTTTGCCATTGCTCCTGTTTTATAGGTAAAGAAAAGTGAAAACTGTAGGTTTTGTTCTTTATATTATTTTTCTGGTTGCAATAAACACTAATTTTAATTCAATTAATGGGAGATACCATACTGAGTCTTATATATGTGAATATGAATAGAGACACAAGAAAGGATGCAAAATATGGATAGAAATATGCTTTTGATATCTGATTCATACTCATATTATTATTATTATTATTGACATAAAAAGGAGAATACAAGTGCATATCTTTATGCATAATCAAATACCAAATTAGTCTCATAATTTATATCAGATTATATATGTCGTAAAATCACTTTTTCTGACCATTTAAGTTGATAAAAGAAAGCATTATATATACATATATATCCTAGCTAGCTACTTGTATCTACAACAAGATCAGTGTAACTAACACTTATGATGAAATCCTTGTGAACCACAGTTCACACAAGAAGCCAAACAATAATATACCCACGGAAAAATGAGAAATTCTTATTTATTCTATATATAGAGTAAACAATTTTCTTCTCCTACGTTATTCATCTACTTTTAACTCTTATTTCAATTTTTTTTTATTATTTAATAGATGAAATCAATCCATGGAGTATATAACAATGTCTCCTGGAAAATCTAATTGAATTGGAACAATAATTTATAGTATGCATTATCCTCCATGAATATGTGAGATAACTTGCTTTTAGCACAAAATGATGCTAGCAATACAGAATGCGTGCAGAGATAACTGAGAGAGAAATAAAACAGAATTTTTTTTATTGTCCATAATATGTTTCAGTTTGACAGGTCAAAGATTAATTTGTCGTCGAAAATCTGAACTTTATTTAAAAGTTTGTTGTTGCTGACTAATGGATTACTGCAAGCAAAAGGCAGGATTCGACTCTTGACACTTAACTTATTTAAGTGAATAAGTTAACTACTCAACCAACTTAATTTGGTTAAATAAAACAAAATTTGATATATAGAAAGAGTATTTAGTAATCAATAATAAAAGTCTAGCCATTTATAATCTCGATTCCAAATTGTGTATGTTATTCTCTAATATATATATATATATATATATATAAACAAACCAGTAGGCTAACCCACAAAAAAAACTCACAACAAATATCGCACTAGGCCTGTAAAACCTAAGAATTTATAAATAATTAAACAAAAAAATAATTATTATGTAAAGAAATTAAAAAATTAAATTTTAAAATTTAGAATAAAAAAAATAATTAAAATATAAATTTTGACACCAGTTTAAAAGATTTTGGCTCAAAAACAGGCTAATGGGCCAAACCGATTAGACCGAATCTAAGTAGGCTCAAATCCACTTACTCCACCCTATATAAAAGCATGCTTTCACCCACTCCTCCCTTCAAGAACAGGGAATCACACTGAATTGGGGAATCGGGCAGCAAATAAGAACTCTAAACTCTTGGCTAGATTTCAATCTCACATAACTTTTGATGCGGAGCTCCAATTGATAAGCCGTCAGCAGTCATGCGTTCGTCTTGAAATTCTCTACAAAATTCATCCAAAAATTTGGTAAGAAAATTCTGATTTCATGCTTAGTTCTTCCCTTTTCAGTTTCGTGATTTGAGCTTTAGAATTTGAGAGATTTTTTATTTTGATGGTTTAGGGGTACTCTAGCAGTAGATAATCACTAAGTTTTATCCATATCATCTATGGATAAGGTGAGAAACTCATATCCCCTGTGAATACTTTGATTTTGTGAAGGTTAGGTATTGATTTGTTGTTATGTATGAAACTATATGTATAAGATTGAAATGATGTTGAATTGGAGATTGAATTGGTGAAATTGGATGCCTGGGAGTGAACCACGAAAGCTGAACTTTCATTGCAGAGGCTTGGAGCCTTGGGTTTTATGGAACGGTGGTCAATGGTGACGTTCTGGGATTAACGAGAAATCAGCCAAGGTATGGTTTTAGTTTCTTGTAACTAAATATAAGGTGTCGTGAAAACGTAGACTAGTTTACCATAGGATAGGATGAAATATGAATTGTTGTGATTAGTAAATAATGAGAATAATTGTCAAGTTTGATGTATATGGGTGTTGAATTGGTTGGTTGGATTGATTAGTTATTGTATGAGCATGAGATGTGGATTTCTTTGATGTTTGATATTGAAATTAATGACGAACCATGATGATGATAACTTGATGAATAACGAGGTATATTATATAGATTACGATGTTCTTAAGGTAAGAATGATGATAGTTGGGTATATGATTGTGAATTGAATGTGAATGTTGAGGTTGAGTTTGGTTAATTGTGAGTTAAAGTTGTTAAGCTTATTGGGGTACTATGAAATGAATTGAGCATTCGAATGTGAAGTGGTATATATTGTTTGGATATGAATGAATGAGTTATAATAAATTTGAAAATGAATTTGTTTTGAGCTTGACTTGGCAAGGTTCGTGGTGGTTTACCGCTTACCCAGTGTCGAGATTTATGTGGGGTTTGTGGTGGTGTACCGCCCACATGTTTTTAAAAATAATGTTGTATGGGGTTCGTGGTAGTGTACCGCCTACATGTTTTTAAATGACAATGCTTTGTGGGGTTTGTGGTGGTTCACCGCCCACGTGTGTGTGTGTTGTTTTCCATTTAACGTTTTGTTTTATCTTTCTTTCAAAGGCTCCTAGATAAATCTTCTTTTCAACTATATTATATATAAGATTTTATTTTAGAGGTCGTAGCGCCTTTCCACCTTTGTTTTACATCCTAGGTGTAAAGCTCTGTGTGGTAGGGTGTTACATTATGGTATCAGAGCAGTTCATTTCCATAGAGCCTGCGGAATGGACTGACTATACTTCTGAGCATACTCTGGCTATGTGCATATGCTATTTAGGATGTCTACTTGACACATATAGCATATATATTTGTGAGCATTACCTTTGGAGATTTAAAGCACTAGACTTTTGGATATTAAGACTGATCACCTTAATATCGATTGTTCGATGTGGATAAGATCCTAAGAGCGTCTCGTGGACGCGAGTGAGGTGATACGGTTGACAATAGGGCGACTGCACATGCAATTGCTAATGGACTGAGACAATAAGCTAGAAATGGTGATAGAGGCAATAATGGACCTGATGATGAAAGAAACCAAGGGATTGTAACTTGTGAAGCTGGAGTAAAGGTCAATAGTGCTTAGTTAGAGAGATAAAGAGATTCAATGAGTGTTCTAGCAAAGTATACAAGTGATTGAGTTCTTAATGGTTTAGAATCAGAGTGGCGCTACGGAAACGTGATGATTTTGGCGACTCTAGAGTTGTAGTAATGGGAGAAAGAAGTCTTGGAATATGAGAATGAATCGAGGATTAACATAGGATCGAGGAATGTAGAGCGTGAAGATGTGGTTTAGATTATAATGGGTTGACTCAGTTGAAGGGATTGAGAAATTGTTTAGTATTTGAGATGGCGGGAAGGATTTGAGAATTTAATTTGATTTAGATGGCACCCCTAAAGGATAAAAAAATTCGTAATCATCGATAAAGAGCTAGACGAAGCTAAGAGTAAAACGAATGAATATGGTATAGGCTTGAAGTTGGTTAAGTTTATAACGTTGTGTATATGAAGGAGAGATGTGAATAGGTAATTGAATTGATATTGGAAAATCGTAGAATAAATGCTACGAGCTTAGTTGAATTTGACAGCGCGTATATGAAAATTGGAGAGTGAATTTTGGGGGCAAAATTCCTAACTAGGTGGGTAGGATGTAAAACCTGCGAAATTATAAATAATTAAACAACAAAATAATTATTATTTAAGGAAATTAGAAAATTAAATTTTAAAATTTAGAATGAAAGAAATAACTAAAATATGAATTTTGACACTAATTTAAAAAATTTTGGTCTGAAAATGGACCAACGGGCTAAACAGTTGGACCAAACCAAGTGGGTCCAAGTCCACTTACTCCACTCTATATAAAAGCATGCTTTCAGCCACTCCTCCCTTCAAGAATAGGGAATCACGCTGAATTAGAGAATGGGGGAGCAAATAAGAACCCTAAACCCTTGGCCAGATTTCAATCTCACATAACTTTTGAGGGAGCTCCGATTGACGAGCCGTCAACGGTCACGCATTCGTCTCAAAATTCTCTACAAAATCCATCCAAAAATTTGGTAAGAAAAGTATGATTTCATGCCTAGTTCTCTCCTTTTCATTTTTGTAATTTGAGTTTTAGAATTTGAGAGCTTTTGTAATTTTGATGGTTTAGGGGTACTCTAGCGGTAGATAATAACTGGGTTTTGCCCATGTCATCCGTGGGTAAGGTGAGAAACTCATATCCCTTGTGAATACTTTGATTTTGTGAAGTTTAGGTATTGATTTGTGGTTATGAATGAAATTTTATGTATTAGATTGAAACTATGTTGAATTAGAGATTGAATTGGTGAAATTGGATGCTTGGGAGTGAACCTTGGAAGCTGAACTTTCATTGGAGAGGCTTGGAGCCTTGGGTTTTATGGAACGGTGGTCAATGGTGACGTTCTGAGATTAACAAGAAATCGTCTAAGGTATGGTTTTGGTTTTTCGTAACTAAAATATAAGGTGTCGTTAAAACGTAGGCTAGTTGACCATAGGATAGGATGAAATATGAATTGTTGTGATTAGTAAATAATGAGGATAATTGTCAAGTTTGATGTATATGGGTGTTAAATTAGTTGGTTGGATTGATTAGTTATTGTATGAGCATGAGATGTGGATTTTTTTTTATGCTTGATTTTGAAATTAATGACAAACCATGATGATGATATCATGACGAATAATGAGGTATGTTATATAGATTACGGTGCTCTTGAGGTGAGAATGATGATAGTTGGGTATATGATTGTGAATTGAATGTGAATGTTGAGGTTGAGTTTGGTTAATTGTGAGCTAAAATTTGAAAATGAATTTGTTTTGAGTTTGACCTGGCAAGGTTCGTGGTGGTTTACTGCTTGTCCAGTGTCGAGACGTATGTGAGGTTCGTGGAGGTATACCATCCACATGTTTTTAAAAGAGAATGTTGTGTGGGGTTCGTGGTGGTGTACCACCCACATGTTTTTAAAAGAGAATGCTTTGTGGGTTTCGTCGTGGTTTACCGTTCACGTGTGTATGTTATTTTCTAATTGAGGATCTTGCGAGGTTCATGGTGGTGTATCGCTCACAATGGTGTGGTTTGTGGTGGTATACCACCTACCAGTTTTCAGGAAGACGATATCCGGGTTAGCTACCGGATGTATCGAGTTCTGGCAAAGTAACCGACACGTTAGCTCATGACCAGTAGGAAAGGCATGCATCATATGTATTTGAGTGACCTGTTTGGTTTGCATTCTTGGGTTTGCATAATTAATATTCATGCTTAACTGCTATATGTTCTGTTTGCTGTAACTGTAAACTACTTGTGTTTTCTTTGTCTGTGCACTGGTGTTTCGGAGGATTGGAGGAAAGGTGATGAACTTAGGGGTTAAGTTAGAAATTGAAATAGAATCTAGAATCCTTAGATACCTCACCCTATTTATGGTTTTCAATGATAGTTTTAAGTTTGAATATAAGTGTCGGAGTTCTAGAATTGCCTTCGGCTTTCCCGGGACCTTATATATTAGTTATGTGGGCACCGTTACTATGCTGAGAACCTTCGGTTCTCATCCCATACATATTTTGTTGTTTTCAGATACAGGACATGAGGCACCTTGTTGAGGCATACTGGGAGCTTCTGAAAGCGAAGATCTTTGTGTTTGGGATTTTATTTTGGTTCTAATGTATATATAGATACTCTTATATCTCCATTGTATATGTATAAGATGCTTTATCTGTAAGACCCCAGATTTTTAGAAATTAAATAATAAATTAATTATGATTTATTTTATTTATTTAAGATGTTAATTTCAAAAATTTTATATTGATTGGATATTTTCTTATTATTGATTTGAAAGCTTGAGTAATTGAAAAATAATGAGGGTTTTAGATATATGATTTAATTTGAATCATTAGATTTTGAACTCTATTTTATGATTTTATAGAAAATTAATTTAATTATCTCTAATTATTGAATTAGAGTATTTATTTAAAAATAAATTAAGTTGATAATTAAATAGTATTTTATAGATATTATTATTATTGGATTAAATTTGGTTTCAAATTATTATTCTACTCTCTTAATTTTAGTTTGATCCTTAAGATTTAAAGTGTTTTATTTGAATCCAAAAATGTTTCATTTAGCATCAATTTAGTCCCACAATGAGGTCAAAGTTAAATAATTAACGAAATATCCTACATAACAACAGTACAGGAACAAAATCGATAATCTGGAGAATAAGTACAAGCTCCAGAGGCAAAAAAATCAACTGTTGATGCATTAATACATTTATTTATTATTTTTCTTATAATATAAATAAAATATTTTCTATAGAACTAGAGAGAATGATAAATAAATGTATTGATGTATCAACGGTTGATTTTGTACCTCTGGAGCTTATACTTGTTCTCCAAATTATCGATTTTATTCTTGTATTGTTGTTATGTAGGACATTCCGTTAATTATTTAAGTTTGACCTCACTGTGGGACTAAATTGATGCTAAATGAAACTTTTTTGGATTCAAATAGGACACTTTAAACCTTAAGGACTAAAATAGAATTATGCCCAAACATAAAGGACCATTTTAGTACTTTACCCAACTAAATAAAGCTTACGCATGCATATACATATATGTATATATATGACCGAAGCCAAAGAAAGAAATAGAATGACTTGTATACATGTGTATATATATACAACCATAGATTACCTAGGCATGGTACCTAATCACTCACTTCATATCAATCTTCATCATTCAGTCTCATCATTCATTGCATGCAAACAGTGAGGAAGAGAGAAGAGTGACCGAGAGAGAGAGAACCGTAATCCCACCAAACTTCTGGCTTCGATTTCTTGCGATCTGTAACTCTAATAAAAAAATCTAATCTGGTAAAAGTGTTCGTATCTTCCTCCTCTATACGTTGTCGTTACTTTTGTCCGGTAAAATCTCACGGTGACATAGCTCCTCTTCCCCTTGAGTTCGGCCAATTGAAGTTCTAGGAGGCACATACGATTTTTGACGCTTTTCTCTTCAGCAGCTCGGTCAGAAAGTTTCTCTAGAGCTTTTGTTGATTTTGATTTCTTACGGAGGTAGGGGGTTTTATTTTAAAATTAACAGTTTTCAATTTAGGATGCCCAAAAGTATAGTAAATAATTATAATGTTATTGAGTTTAGATTTTTTGTTGTGAATGATTGACTGTGTTTGTGACTAAGTTTTTGGTTATGAGAGTGAATGAAAATTAATTTCTTAATTAGAAGTAGTAATTTTGAGAGTTTATAAATGATTTTACAATGATTGGAATCATATGTTGATTATTTAGAAACTAATCGATTTAAGATTATAATAGATGAGTGAATAGGTGGTGATGCAGAGGTGTAATTGATTATTTGGTGATGCGGAGGTATGTGTAATTAAACGGTGATGCGGAGGTACGTTTAATAATGTAGGTGATGTGGAGGTGTGGGTATGTAATTGGTGATGTGGAGGCATAATAAAAAGAAAGGAAATGAGAACTAATGAAGGAAATAGATACTTAAAAGGAAAAGAATGAGAAATAATGAATAGATACTTGAAAAGTGTATGTTAAATAGGTCTTGTGCCAAAGTGCTAATGCGGAAGTGCCCGCCTGACTGATAGCCTAAGATTGCTAATGCGAGAATGTCTGCTTAACTGATAGCAAATTGTATGTTGAATGGGCCTTTGTGCCAAACTACTAATGCAAAAGTGTCCGTCTAACGGATAGTCTGAGATTGTTAATGCAGAAATGTTCACCTAACTGATAGCACTGTTTCTTACTATGATGCACATTAAAATGTTATTATGATGAGGCCTAACTGACACGGGTAACCGTGATACCAAGGTGTCTAACTGACATAGTAAAGGAACCATATTCAGGGTTCACTCCGAGTAACGTCGGGTTGCGGGTAGACAACCGACGCATGAGCTCATGGCCTGCCTAGGAAAGGCATGCATCGTATTGTTTGCGCATTCGCATTTGATTGTGGTTGTTTATCTTGTTTATTTGTGATTGTATTGTTGTCTTGGTGACTTGCTTGTATGCTTGATAGGACATTTTACTTGTGTTGTGGACTTAATAATGTGGTGGGAGCTGATGTTTGTGGTTTGAATTTAGATATATTATTTGCGATGCTGGCTTATTTAGATATTGCGATAATTGAGGAATGTTGTTAAGAGATGAGGAATTGTTAATGTGACGAAGATTTTGTTTAAGTAATGTGATTTAAAGAAAGGATTTTACACGGCTTTAGGTAAGACTTAAGAAGGATTTCAAGGGTTTAATAAAGAAAACTGTTTGGGATCATGAGTTAACTATTTGTATATTATTCTGTATATTTTTACGGTATTGGCTATCTGACAAACCCCATTTGTAGGGTTTATCTTGTATTGAATTTAGGGGATTTTATCACCTTTTACCCACATTTATTCAATGAAATAGCATGGTTTTGTATATTCTCCTTTAATTGTGCTTAAGAGTGAAAACATACTTTTTAGGACTTAAAATAGCTAAATCTAATTCTCCTTGATTCCATTAGATGCCTTGATATGTTTGTTAAGTGATTTCAGATTTAGGAGGCAAAGATTGGATCAAGGGAATGAAGAAAGAAAGCATGAAAAGTTGGAGAACTCATGAAGAAATGAAAGAACCGGAAAGGTGTCAAGCCGACCTCTTCGCACTTAAACGACCATAACTTGAGCTACAGAGGTCCAAATGATGCGGTTCCAGTTGGGTTGGAAAGCTAACATCCGGGGCTTCAAAATGATATAAATTTTGCCACATGTTGCTTCGCGTTCAAGGGCGCGCACGCGCACTTTGCGCGCGCGCGCCGATTCTGTCCTTGCCCACTTAGTGAAATCGTCCCCAGCGGTTTTAGGAGCCTTGTGGGCCCAATCCAACTCATTTCTGATGCTATTTAAGTCAAGTATTGAAGGGGAATCAACATACTTTAGATACTTTTGATCATTAGCTTAGTTTTAGGAGTTAGAGTTAGTTTTAGAGAGAGAAGCTCTCACTTCTCTCTAGAATTAGGATTAGTTCTTAGATCTAGGTTTTAATCTTTGCTTTCTTCTACTTCTACCTTTCAATTTCTTGTTGTTACATTCATCTTCTTCTATTCTTTTGTTGTAATTTCCTTTATGTTGTTCTTATATTTTGTTGTAGATCTAGTATTGTCCCTTCTACATTCTTCCAATTCAAATAAGAGGTAATTCATAATAATTGTTCTTCTTTGCTTTTCTATTGTTGATCTAATCGTCACTATCCCTACTGAGGACCTGCGAGGACGACGTTCTCACCCCCCTACAGATCTTCTGTTTCAGCAACAAGCCTAGGAAACCTTGGTGCGAAGCCATGATTGAGCATCAGAGCTTTATGTAAATATATATCCGTATTTTCTGTAGTTGGTTTAGTCTTAGATTTTCCCCTTGCCATTTATTGTCTTTGATTTTTAGATGGGCAGGACTTGTATTTGAGAATCTTGGAATAAGTCTATGTATATATTGCTATGTGAGAAATGAACATAGTATATAAATAAAGGAATAGAGGTAAGTAGCACTCGAACTTTTAGTGCGATCATGAGGTGCTAAAAGTTAGGGTGTTACATTATCCCTCTTAGATGTTGATTTGGAGAAATAGGTTCTGTAGACTGTCTTTTGGGCCTTTTGGGTTTTTGTATATATGTATATATCCTCTGGCCGGTTTTAACTTCGTGAGCTGGGTCAGAAGCTTTATTATCTGTATCTTGAAACTCTTTTTTATATATATTCATGTTTAGTTTACTCTCATCCTGTTTTGCGTTAACGCTTTCGAGAGAAGCTGCGCTTTTCCATTTAACATTTTGTTTTATCTTTCCTTCAAAGACTCCTAGATAAATCTTCTTTTCAACTATATTATATATAATATTTTATTTTTAGAGGTCGTAGCGCTCGCCATCTCTGTTTTACATCCTAGGTGTAAAGCTCTGTGTGGTAGGGTGTTATAAGGCCCTTCTTCATTTGAAATTAAATTCTCACCTAATAAAACCAAACTCCCACCTAATGCCGCTAATATGTCTAACTACTTCATTCTCCTGCTACGAACAGAAAGCTAAAAAGAAAGACGCTATGGGCATTAATGGGTTTCAAGGTGAGAAACTTGTTGCTACTTCTGTCCTTGTGGTTCAACCACTACCCCGAATATGATATCAATTCCTCCCTTTGGTTCAAATCCCACCACTAAATCACTCTAGCTGCGCTATTGCGGTATGTATTTCTAGCTATTGGGGTGGGGTTCCTGGTTCTTGGACACTTGCTGCCACTTTTGGCATCTCTTTTCGGCATATGGAATTGAGCTGGGGAGGCAGAGTAGTGCACCAGGATGGGAAGAGAACATTGGAGTTTTTGAGCACTGCTATTGTGTGGGCAAGGATGTTCCCTTCACGAGGAACCCAAGTGAAGTTGTAGTCAGGGAGATCCAATTGGAGAGATTGGATATCATGGAGGATAGAATCAATTTCCCAGAGCTCCGCTCCAGACTTAATTGCTTCAATCAGGGTAAGGCAATCTAATTCAATAATTACCTTTCCCCTTTCTAGATTCTTCACTAACAACAAAGCTTCTCTCATTTCCCAGGCTTCGGCCATAGTGCTTGAGCTTACAAGGATATTGGAAGCAAAACCTCCTCTGATTTCACCCCTCAAGTCCCTGATCACTACAGCTATGGCTACTCTATTTGTGCTCTCTGAAATAACTGCATCGATGTTGAGCTTTAGCCACTCCTTGGGTGGGGATCTCCACTTGACAGGTATTTTGTTTCTTGTTCTCTGAATTTGAGATGAGATGCTAGCTGTTTCTTTAGCATTGTTATAGCTAATTTCTTGAAATTTAGCATAGAAGATGGTATCCATTGGGTTTCGTTTAGAGTGGTTAAAAATTGCATCATTTCTTGTTTTCCATATAGCCCAGATTAGGTGCCCAATTCTGCTCCATTTTTCCTCCTTGTTGTTTGTTTGTTTTGAGTTGATTTTTTTAAGAAATCCTTTAATCTAGTTTTTCAATAATGTTACTCATAATTTTGTTGGAGTACACTGGATTCGGGCTCCAAACCATGTTGCTCTAGTCCATTCACACCATAAAATAGCATGTTCCGCAATCTCAGCCTCCTGAAAACAAATCGAACAAATAGGATTATTAGTGATTTTTTTTAACAAATTTTCCTTTACCGGAATTCTGTCGTTGACTACCTTCCATATGAACATCTTAATATTTTGTGGTACTTGCATGTTCTAAATACCTCTCTAAAGATCATTCAACCCTGTGCTTGTTGTTGCTGTGGCTTTCGCTTCTCTTTTGTCCTCTCCTTATTTTAAGGGCAGTAGTATAGTAAAACAATCAAAGGAAAAAGACTCAAAGGTAGCTAAGGACACGGTATTAGAAGAAGAGGATGAAAATATTCTTCCTCCATCTGTTGCAAGGACATCATCCTCCCACAAGTACTTAATGAATGGCATTGTAAAAGACATCTTACAAGAGTTTGTGAATCTCATTAAATAGATGATCAACTCGAGCCAACAAGCTAGAAAACCAGCTATTCAAAACGAGAACTCCTTTAGGAAGTCTCAAAGCCGAGTTGAAGTGCTGCTCAAATACATAGCTTCCTTGGAAGATGACCAAGCAATGTTTGATCAAGAAGATGATCCTCTTGGAACTGAGGATGAGGGATCTAATGTCTAGCCTCTGTCTGATGCTGATGCTATTTAAAATCCATTTTTTTCTGAATACTGGTCTTCAGATTTTATTGTTTGAATACTATTTATTGATGGATGACTGTAATAGTCGTAGGAACTTAACTTTGACGCTGACACAATTACCTATTTTGCACTTATGATTTGCAAATTGAACTATTTTTTCTGTAGGTTTTCCTCCTTTATAACAAAACGGGAAGTGTTGTGAAAATGAATTGAAATAGTTATGTTGAAATTGTTATTATGCTTGAGACAGGATGCTGTTTCTATTTTGAAATTGTTTTAAATTATCATTTCCAGCTCTAATTATGCATATTGCTCTGATGGTGAATATTGATTATACTTGCTTATTGATCATAGCTATGCTTGGTATCTGAGTTTTTGACTAAGTAGCTCTGACTAATATTTGTATCAAGGCTGTTTTGATGGTGATTTTTGAACAAATAAATTGCCTTGCAAATGTTGGCTAGTGATCAAATAGGTTCCCTAAAATATAAAACTATTTGTAAAATTCTTGGTTGTTTGGTACTATTTCCATGTAAAGATTGTTTATATCAGGTTGAGAAAGATAAACATTCAGCGGGAGCTTCAAATCAATGGAAACATAAAAGGAAAGTTCCTAAAACTCCTCTAATTTCTTTTCAATTCATTTTATGGTGTTTGTCATCAAGAGGAAGATTTTTGAAGTTAAAGAACTAACAACATTTTATAGATGATGACTAAACATTATTAATGGTTAAAAAGCCAATTATGTGCTTGATTATTTTGTTTAGTGTGCAAAAAATTAATTTAATTAAAACTAGTTCAAGATGCAATAAAACAAGCCCAAATTGCATCTGGCGCACATACACACAACTCAAAGAAACAATTGTTCATCACAACAACAAATTTCCTTCAGAAATAAAAGAAATGATTTAGGCCTCAAATTGATGAAGTGAGCCCATATCCATAAACAAGCCCAAATGGTGGTCCAAGTTGCTGCATGCATAAGGCGGGATTCGACTCCTAACACTTAGCTTGTTTAAGTGAGTGAATGGATCACTCGACCAACTCAAGTTGGTTAAATAAAACAGAATTTGATACATAGAAAGAGTATTTAGTAACCAATAATAAAAGTCGAGCCATTCATAATCTCGATTCTACATTGTGTATGTGATTCTCTAGCATATTTGTTTTTGTAAAAAAAGAGGCAAGTAGTCCGACCCACAGAGGGAACCCACAACAACTATCCCACTAGGTCCTCCTTCATTTGAAATTAAATTCCCACCTAATGCAACTAATATGTCTGACTACTTCATCTCCTGCTACAAACAAAAAGCTAAAAGAAAAGATGCTATAGGCACTAATAGGTTTTAAGGTGAGGAACTTGTTGCTGCTACTGTCCTCGTGCTTCAATCACTATCCCGAATATGACATCAATTCCTCCTTTTATTTCAAATCCCGCCATTAATTCACTCTATCTACTCCACTGTCGTATGTATTTCTGGCTTGTGGGGTGGGGTTCCCGCTACTTGCACACTTGCTACCACTACTGGCATCTCCTTTCAGCAGATGGAATCGAGCTGGTGAGGGAGAGCAGTGAACCAGTATGGAAAGAGAACATTGGAGTTTTTGGAAACATAGACAAGACAATACAATACAAGGAATACACAGATAAGAAAAACATATACATCAACTAGATCAAATAGCATATAGGTAACATTAATCAAGAAGGCAAACCAAATACAAGATGCACACCAAAACAATACACACAAATACAAATGATGCAAGTCTGTTCTATGGCCATTGAGCTCATTTGTTGATTAGAAATCCATACCCAACACATCCGATAGCTAACCCGGATATGGAACACCACAATACGGAGCAGGTGGGACTAAACCGCAAACCTTGCATCTTAGCTGCTTAACCCGGAGCAAGTGGACAAATTGCAACCCTTGCATCTTACCCATGCGATGTTTGCAAATCTCAACCCGGAGCAAGTGGGACAAAGTCTCAACCCTAGCATCTTATCTAGGTGTCTCAAACATTTACCTTGAGTAAGTGGGACAAGCCACCAACCTTGCATCTTACCTAGGCAGGTATTTAACTGCTTAACCCGAAGCAAGTTGGACGAAGCCTAGTTTCAATCTTTCATAACTTTCTCTAAAAAATTTCGGTTTCCCTCATCTTTAGATGGTTTTATAGGTATTTTGACTAGTTTTAATTTAAGACAACTTTTATTCAATTCCGAACTCTAAATGCCATGTTATGTCCTGTCGAGGTTAGTTGAAAACTGGTTTTTACCCAAATATTCCCTTTTGCTATTTTTCAACTCAATTCTATTTTATTCAAAAACCACTTACAAACCAAAGCTCCTCTACTCCCAATCATCAATTTCCAATCAATCCAAACCTAATTAACCCAATTATCCAATCAACCAATTATTCCCAACAATTTCCATCAATATTCAATATTAACAATCTAACAATTCACTCAATTCCATAATCAATTATAATATTCATATATCAAAATTCACAACCAAATCATTAATCATCCCATTCTCATACAATAATTCACACCACTTACCTCAACATACCTACTAGAGGATTTCTCACCCTATCACGGCCTCTGGCCCAATATCCACATAAATCATCATCATAATCAAACATTCCATAATAATTTAACTCATAATCATACTCATACACATATCCACTCAACTAATCACAATCACAATCAAAATTCGTTCAATTCTATACTAGGGACAATTAGCCTAAGTATTCACATAATTTTATATAATGCCCACTCGAAACTAAAACCTGTACCTCTTAGACATCAATATCTCCAACACTTTAATTTCCTCTGGGCAACTCCAAATTCCACCAGTTTCACACCAAGGTGATTCATGAATCCAATTTTGCACCAAAAAATACCAGGCTAATTCCGCTTCACCCCAAAATCAATCCATACAAGCTCTATTCCATCTAATAAAAAAATTTTCACATAATTCAACATAGGTTTTTGCATGTAATGGGAAAATTGGAGGATTGAGATTTTTTACCTTAACCCACTCAAATTTGGGATAGAACCCACATGGAATCCATACTAGAGTGCCCCTAAAGAACCAAAATCACAATTTTCTCAATATCCATATAGCCAAAAACGTGAAATTAAAGGAAATAAAGAACTGGATGAGAAATTTGAGGTTCCTTACCACTTTGTTTTGATAGAAACAAAGAGGATTCTAAGACAAACGCATGACTATAAATGGCTTGTCAATCAGAACTCCAAATTGCAAGTTATGATGATTTAAAATCAATGGTGAATAGTGGCAAGGGCACTCTTTTCCTCTCTTCCTAGCTGCACTCTCTTAGTGTAAATGGGGAATGTGGCTGAATGAGAGGTGTGGAGGGTGTTATAAGTGTGGGCTTGGGCTGAACATGGGCCCGATTCAGTTGTTTTAGCCCATTGCCCGAAATTGGGCCAAAACCTTTAAGATTAGTGTTTTAATTTGTATCCTAATTATTTTTACCTTCCCAAGTTATAAATTTTAGTTTCTTAACCTTCTTCATTCATAATTAATTATCTCACTTGTAGTATTGGACAACATTAAACTGGTACAGTTATTTTAACGCTGGTACACATTTTTTCCAAAGTAGTTATATTTTCGCGCTCAATTTAATTTTCTTAATTTAAATTTTACCTTTAAATTTCTAAATTGTAAATTCTAATATTTTCACATATCCCTAGCCAAGGTACCATGTTGGTTAGGTAGTGACCCTCAATTAGAAACAAAGTACTAGTTGGAAAGAGAACCTCAGTCAGAGTAGCGCATTGATTGGGAAGAGATTTGGTAAAGATGGGTGTCTGGCTCCAATAAACTAGAAATGTTTAAAGTGGGGATGCCTACCAAAAAGTTATTTTTCAGTCAGGCGCATACTTGTGAGTTATTTCTTGGGTAACTGATAAATCCACATTTTATGATATTTATTTGCTTTAATTGGGTGGATTTTATTGACTTCTCTTATATTTATTCACTAAAATAGCATAGTTTTGTGGATTCTTCTTAAATTGTGTTTAAGAATGAAAACATGCTTCTTAGGCCTTTAATTAACTTTAATTCTATTTGATGCCTTGATGTGTTTGATGAAGTGGTTTCAGGTTTACAAGGCAAGTATGGATTGAAGGAGGAGGAAAAAGCATGCAAAAGTGAAGAATTCATGAAGAAATGGAGTTTGGAGTATTTTACCACCATGCGTACACACAATCATTCATGTATAGACACGTTTGCAATTTTTACGACCATGTGTACGCACAAGCATTTATGCATACGCACGTTTGTAATTTGTACAGCCATGCGTACGCATAGTCAGGCATGCGTATGCACGAATGCAATCACGTGAGTTCAATTAATGCAACACGTGGATCGCGATTTTTGGCCTTCCAGAGCCCATCCAACTCATTTCTAAATCTATTTGAAGCCAAATTCAAGAAGGATGAAAGGGGAGAGCAATTAGGTTTAGTTTTAGAACATGCTTTAGGTTATATTCTAGAGAGAGAAGCTCTCTCTTCTCTCTAAAATTAGGGTAGAATTAGGTTAGTTTTCTCTTAGATTTAGATTTTTATCTTGTCTTGATTTAGTTTTTCTTACAATTTCTTGTTATTACACCCTTGCTCTCTTAGTTTCACTTGTTATTTCCTTTATTTTGTTGCTTTTGATCTTATGAACTCTTGTTTATTTTGATTTATATTAATGCAATTTGATGTTTTTTTGTTTATTGTTGTCTAATTGAGTTGTTATTATTGTTGTCCTACATTAGGTAGCTTTAGATTTTACTATTATTGCACTTTTATGATGTTTTCATTTTATGCCCTCCAAGTGTTTGATAAAATGCTTGGTTTGATTTTAGAGTAGATTTTTAGCACTCTTGGCTTGAGATTAAGGACTTAGGTGCCTTGATGCTATTGATATCCAGTGTGATTGGTAATTTAGGGTTGTTAGTTGGTTTTAGGATCAATTATGTCAACTTGACTTCACCCTCCGATGTTAGAGGAAAACTAAGTGGAATTAACCCTTTGTAATTACCATGTTGTAGTCAATGATATAGATAGGAAGCCTTGACTCTTAATCCTTGCCATGAGTGCCTTTTAGCATTTGATTTCTTTGTTTGATCTTTACTTTCTTGCACTTTTAATTTCTTATTTCATACTATCAAAATCCCAAAAATATCTCATAACCAATAATATGCGCACTTTCCTGCAATTCCTTTGAGAGACGACCCGAGGTTTAAATACTCTCGGTTTTTATTGGTTTGATTTAAGTGACAAACAAAATTAAACTTTGACTGAGGGTTAATTATTAGTTTGGATCTATACTTCGATGAGATTTTTTTTGTGAAAATTTTGAACTGACAACTTTCTTCCGTCAAGTTTTTGGCACCGTTGCCGGGGAACTGCAAATGTGCACTTGTTATTGGTTATTGTTAATATGTTGATATTGAGAATAGCTTTATTTTTTTGGTTTGTTTGATAGTTTTTGCTAGTTTTAGGAGTTTATTTTCCTTGTTTTTTTAGTACCTTTTGTTTTTATTCTCTCTTTTTATTATGAATTCTCACCCTTTTGGCTATGAGATTGGTTCTAATTATGTTGTAGGAAATAAAAATTTCAATGAGGATTTACATCAAGGATTTGGAAATAAAGGATGGGAGGAGCCTTAAGCATATGGACAATCTTTATGGCAACAACCTCCTCCGGCATACTATGAGCACGGACCATCCCATGGTGTATACCAATCAAATGGATATGGTGGATCTCCTTGTGGCTATCAACCACAACCACCATATACCTATGAACTCCCTCCTCAATATTGTTCTCAACCATATTCATAAGCCCCATACCACCAAATACCTCCATATGATCCTAACATATATCCACCATACCAACAACCATATGAGTCATATGAACCATACTTAGACCCACCACAATTCCAACATCAATACCTCCAAGAACCACCACCTCTATATACACCACATCCATACCCTCACCAAGATGAACCACCTCCCATATATGAGAAATTTCAATCACATGATGAATTCTCCTTTCCACCATAACCCTCTATGGAAGAATATCCATATATTTCGATCCAAGAGCAATATGATCCTAATTATGTTAACCAAGTGAAACAAGAGCCAAGGGATTGCCTCATGGAAGGAATGGATCGGATTAAAGCAATCATGATTCTCAAGGAGCAAGAGGAAGCCCAAAAGAGGCACGAAGCTATCATGGGTAACTTTTCCAAAATTAAGCCAACTTAGACTCATGGGATTCATGCCACAAACAAATCATTTCCACGGATGAATGTAGAGAATCAACCCAAGAGCGGAGCATGAAGGAGATTTTAGAATCTCAACTTGATAACAAGGAGATGGAGTATGTCTTGCTACAAGTGGAGTAAGTCAAAATTATTGAAGAGGAAAAAGTGGTTGAAGATCTAGGAGAAGTTGAGTGTGAGGTGGATTCCAAGGTTGTAGAACTTTCTTCCATTGAGCTTGAAGTTGAAGTTGAGGAGGATAATTCGCAACCTCCAATGCATATTGTGAATGATCAAATATTGGAAGAAGTTGAGCAAGCGACAAGCCCCACCATTGAAGATGATTCCACACCAACCAATGTGCTATTTGAGATTGTTGAACCTTTCTCATTGTGTTGTGAAATTGACGATAAGGAGGACTGTACACACCCTCCAACACATGTCTTGAGCAATGAGGAATGTGTAGAAGAAGTTGGTGAATAAAGAATTGAAATTGAGGAAGGTTGTCAAGAGGTGGAGGTAATTCAAGAAAAGGAAAAAAGAGTTGCAATCACCTTGCCAAAGCCTGTTGGAGCCTCTTTCACTAAGCAACCATCCATTATATCATTTGAGTGGTGAAATTCATATCCTTAAGCTTTATTGTCCCACTTGAATATGGTTTGCTTGAAACGGATGGTCAACTTAGGGTTCTTTGTGGATTGAAGAGTAAAGGGGAGTTGTATAGTGGTTGGCGTTATAAATCTAGCTTCATTAGGGTCACACTTTCAAGGTCTAAGTTTCATGGTTGGTGGAATGATCAATTGAGTAAATTTTGAAGGATGTTTGGGTATTTGAATGAGGATTCTAAGTACTTATCAACCGGTTAGAATTGTGATGATCAACTTGAAGACGGGTGTAGAAACATATTTGGGATCCCTTGATAAATCCAACAAACCATATCTATTATCAAAACATTTATAAATCTGAAAGCTAACCAGGTTCAATATCAGAATCATTTTCAACTCTCCATTCGTTACCAATAAATCAAACCAACATTTTCTCAAACTCTTTCCAATGGTTTTAAACCCAAGTCATTCCTTATCTTAGAAGTATAAGTCAAACTTTTCAATATTAAACCCTTTTTCGATATGTGTAAATATGTAAACCAAATATTTTCTCAACATAGAATCATTTCTCAAAATAAGCTTATAAGCCAGATTTTTCAAATCAAAATCACTTTTTTTTTGTATATTTTTACAAAAATTTGAACAGAACCTCCCTTTAAAATTCAACTTCACCACCCTTACGAGATCCTTCATTTTTTCAAAAATTCACTAGTTTGATTCTACAAACATCAATACAGCGTGATTTTCAATAATCAACCTATTTTAACTCAGTTTAGTAACCAACATTTCAATTCGATAATCAATACAACAATATCCAGATCATATTAACATATTCCACAAACAACAATTCCCAAACTAGCTTGCAACAATGCCCACTATTATCAAATAAATCTCAGATCAATAACCAAACCAAGAAATTAACATGACTAGAAATTCCGGCAACAATCACAGCCTTACTCCAAACTCAATTCATATTTCAGTTTAACAAACAACACCAATTAAACACTATTCACAACCACAATTCAGCCAATACTCATCATAGTATACTACATACTTATAAATTATTTGTAATTATTCAATAAGCCTTTCTGGCATTCCTAAATTAAAATTTTTAATTTTGAAACGAACCCGCTACCTCAGTTAGTCGAAGCCCACAAAGCCAAAAGTGTCTAAAAATCCTTTTCTCTTGGCCCGAATTCAACGACATCGAATCTGACCATTTTCCGTAGCAGTGACAGCCATAGAAGCATCGTACACAATAGTAACTCAACCCTGAGACATTAACGTCGGAAAATCCTCAATAAATTATATCAAAATGCTAACAGCGAGAGCTTCAAGGTAAGAATAACTTACTGTACCGAGAAAGGACCAAGAACCGAGCAACCGCAGCTCCAACAGTTGACTTCGACGACATCCGCATCATTTTCCAGTGACCAGGCATGGAGGGCATCCCCTAACAACAATTCAACAGTAGCAAGGGTGGCGGAGGTAGCCCTCCTTCTCACATGCAACATCACCAATGTCCACCATAGTCACCATTTCCTCCCAGCCATCCCAACGGTGACGGCAGCAACAGCCCAGCTGCAGAGGAGGCATGGCAGCATGAACCAGATTTCTCATTCACATTTGTCTCTCTTTCTCTGTGAAACTGATGAGCGGATAATTTATACGCTTTTTGGCATTATTTTTAGGTAATTTTTAGTAGAATCTAGCTACTTTTTGGGATGTTTTCATTAGTTTTTATACAAAATTCACATTTCTGGACTTTACTATGAGTTTGTATATTTTTCTGTGATTTCAGATATTTTCTGGCTGAAATTGAGGGACTTGAGCAAAACTCTGATAAGGAGGCTAACAAAGGACTGCTGATGTTGTTGGATTCTGACCTCACTGCACTCGAAATGAATTTTCTGGAGCTACAGAACTCCAAATGGCGTGTTCTCAATGGCGTTGGAAAGTAGACATCTAGAGCTTTCCAGCAATATATAATTGTTCATACTTTATTCGAGATTAGACAACGCAAACTGGAACTCAACGCCAGTTCCATGCTGCATTCTGGAGTCAAATGCCAGAAACACGTCACAAACCAGAGTTAAACGCCAAAAACACATTACAACTTGGCGTTTAACTCCAAAAGAAGCCTCTGCATGTGTAAAGCTCAAGCTCAGCCCAAGCACACACCAAGTGGGCCCCAGAAGTGGATTTTTGCATCAATTACTTATTTTTGTAAACCCTAGTAGCTAGTTTAGTATAAATAGAACATTTTACTATTGTATTAGGTATCTTTGGATGCTTAGTCCTTAGACCAGGTCCTTTTCCCTATTTTCGAATTCATATGCCATTTGTGGAGCTGGCCATTTGGCCATGCCTGGACCATCACTTATGTATTATCAACGGTGGAGTTTCTACACACCATAGATTAAGGGTGTGGAGCTCTGCTGTACCTCGAGTTTTAATGCAATTACTACTATTTTCTATTCAATTTAATTTATTCCTATTCTAAGATATTCGTTGCACTTCAACATGATGAATGTAATGATCTGTGACACTCATTATCATTCTCACCTATGAACGCGTGACTGACAACCACTTCTGTTCTACCTTAGACCGAATGCATATCTCTTGGATTCCTTAATCAGAATCTTCGTGGTATAAGCTAGAATTAATGGCGGCATTCATGAGAATCCGGAAAGTCTAAACCTTGTCTGTGGTATTCCGAGTAGGATTCAGGGATTGAATGACTGTGACGAGCTTCAAACTCGTGATTGTTGGGCGTGATGACAAATGCAAAAGAATCAATGGATTATATTCTGACATGATCGAGAATCGACAGATGATTAGCCGTGCTGTGACAGAGCATTTGGACCATTTTCACTGAGAGGATGGGATGTAGCCATTGACAACGGTGATGCCTACATACAGCTTGCCATGGAAAGGAGTAAGAAGGATTGAAGGAAGGCAGTAGGAAAGTAGAGATCCAACAGGGACAAAGCATCTCCATACACTTATCTGAAATTCTCACCAATGATTTACATAAGTATTTCTATCTTTATTTTCTGTTTATTTATTATTATTATTCAAAAACTCCATAACCATTCATTATCCGCCTAACTGAGATTTACAAGATGACCATAGCTTGCTTCATACCAACAATCTCCGTGGGATCGACCCTTACTCACGTAAGGTTTATTACTTGGACGACCCAGTGCACTTGCTGGTTAGTTGTGCGAAGTTGTGAAGAAAGTGCTGAGTTAGTAGATGCGCATACCAAGTTGAATGTCATTATTAGAGATCACAATTTCGTGCACCAAGTTTTTGGCGCCGTTGCCGGGGAATCAATTTCGAACAACAATTTCACAATTGTTTCCAGACCACAATGGTGCCAAGTTTTTAATCTGGCAACAACACCAAGTTTTTGGCGCCGTTGCCGGGGATTGTTCGAGTTTGGACAACTGATGGTTCATCTTGTTGCTCAAATTAGGTAAATTTCTTTTTGTTCTATTTTTGAAAAAAATAAATAAAATATTTTTTTCAAAATTCTTTCAAAAAAAAATTTTTCCTTTTGTTTTTGAAAATTATTCTAAATTTTTAAGAATGAATTCTAGAATTTCATGGTAACATGTTGAAGCCTGACTGTCTGTAAAGCCATATCCAAATTCTTTTGGATTGAGGCTTCCACTTGTCAACATAAAAGGCATGTATTTGGAGTTGGATGAAGTATCAGTTGTTGCATGCCTGATTTATATCCTAAAGCTGGCTGACTATTAAGCCATGTCCAATCCTTGGATTGGAGCTTTAGGCTAACATTGAAAGATTCCTGGAATTCTTATTGAAATTTTTGAATTTCTTATTTTCTTTTTCCTATAAAATTTTGAAAAATATATACAAAAAAATTATAAAATCATAAAAATCAAAAATATTTTGTGTTTCTTGTTTGAGTCTAGAGTCAATTTTTAAGTTTGGTGTCAATTGCATATTTTTATTTTTCAAAAAATTTTTCGAAAATTCATGCATGTGTTCTTCATGATCTTCAAGTTGTTCTTGGTAAGTTTTTTTGTTTGATCTTGATGTTTTCTTGTTTTGTGTCTTTTGTTATTTTTCATGTGCATTTTTGCATTCATAGTATCTAAGCATTAAAGATTTCTAAGTTTGGTGTAAAGGGGTTAGGGTTTGTGTTTTGGGGATTTAAGGTTTTGTGTATGAAATTGGGGATTTTGGGTAGTTTAGTCATTTTAATAAAATTAGGGTAATTGAGTAATTGAAAACTAATTTTAATCTAATACTAATATTTATAAAAATACTATTTAATTGTCAACTTACGAGTTTATTTTCAAATAAATACTCTAACTCAATAATCAGAGATAATTAAGTTAATTTTCTTTAAAATTATAAAATAAAGTTAAAACTTTAATTATTCAAATTAAAACATATAAAATCATCTTTATTTTTTTATTATCAAAGCTTTTAAAATCAATAATAAGAAAGTACCCAAATAATATAAAAAAAATCCTGAAAGTATATTCTCGAATAAATAAAATAAATTATTAAATAACAATATTTAGTTTCTGAAAATTTGGGGTCTTACACCAACCACCATACAACTCCCTCTTACTCTTCAATCCACAAAGAGTCCTAAGTTGACCATCCATTTCAAGCAAACCATATTCAAGTGGGATCATAAAGTTTAAGGATATGGGTTTTATCAATTCAAATGATATGATGGATGGTTACTTAGCGAGAGAGGCTCCAACCGACTTTGACAAGGTGATCGCAACTCCTTTTACCTCTGCTTGAATTACCTCCACCTCTTGGAAACTTTCTTCCAATTCAATCTCTTCCTCAACAAATTTTTCTAGCTCTTCCCCATCACTCAAGTCATAAGTCGGAGATTGAGTGAAGTCTACATCAACATCCAATTCAAATTCCATGAGGGAAGATTCAACCAATTCAAGGAGATCAAATGTTGATGCAGAATCATCATCATTAAGAGAACTTGTTGCTTGCTCCATTTCTTCTAATTCTTCATTCATAATATGTCTTGGAGGTTGTACACTATCCTCCTCAACATCACTTCTAAGCTCAACAGAAGAAGGCTCTACAACTCTAGATTACTCTTTGCATTCAACATCTCCTAAGTCTTTAACCACTTCTTCCTCTTCAATAATTTCGGCTTCCTCTACTTGTTCTAGTATAAATTCCCACTCCTCATTCTCCACTTGAGTTTCCAACCTCTCTTTCATACTACGTTCTTCCATCGGTTCTCCACATTCGGTCATGGGGAGTACTTTGAGTGCTTAAGCATTGGGAGACAAAGTTGGTTACTACCTTGGTCAAGGTAGCCATAAATTCTACTTCCTTTCTTTAAGCTTCACATCGCTCTTGAAAAAGTGAAATGAGTGTCATTCATTAGTGTTTAAGGTGGAGAGGAGAGTTCATTGTTTAGGAGAAAGGATTCATAATTAGAAGGTGGTTCATATTGGTGGGAGTATTGAGGTGGTGTATATGGAATTTGTGGCTCTTGGGAGTATTGTTGTTAGAATGGGGCTTGTGAGTATGGTGAAGAATAATGTTGAGGAATTGGTTCATAATTGTGTGCATTATGGTGTGGATTGTAACTATAAGAGATCAGAGGAGATTGTTGCCATGAAGGTTGACCATAATCACATTGAAGCTTTCATTTTCTATAACATAGTTGTAACCAAACACATAACCAAAGAGATGAGAATTCATAGTGAAAAGGGAAAACAAAAACAAAAGCTAATAAGAACAAAGTGAACTAAGTCTTACAACTGGCAAAAACTAACAAAGAAACCAAAGCAACTATTCACAATATTAACATATATACAATAACCAATAACAAGCGCACATTTGCAATTCTTCGGCAAAGGCACCAAAAACTTGACGTGAGAATTTATGTCTGTTTGGGGGAATTATGTAATGGAATTAAATGTGACTCACTTAAGGCAACATGTGACCAACGATTTCTGAAGAGAGAACCTTCTAAAATTAGAGTAGAATTAAGTTAATTTTCTCTTAGACTTCACTTTTGCATATATCACATCCCCAGCAATGGTGCCAAAAACTTGACAAAGAGAAATCGTCAGTTTAGAATTTTCACAAAAAAATCTCGTCGAAGTATAGATCCAAACCAACAATAAACCCTCAATCAAAGTTTCTTGTTAGAACTTAACAAATACATTAAGGCATCGAATGGAATTAAAGTAAATTAAATTTGGCAAATTAAGGGCCTAAAAAACATGTTTTCAATCTTATGTGAAAATTAGGAAGAATCCATAAAACTATGCTATTTCATTGAATAAATGTAAGAAAAGTTGATAAAATTCACCAGATTCAATACAAGGTAAACCATAGAATTGTGGTTTATCAATCTCCACACACTTGAACAATAGCATGTCCTAATGCTAAACTCAAGAAAGACCAGAAAGGGGTATCAACATTTATTTAAAGTAAACTACCTATATGCAATACACGCAACTACTTGGTCAAAATAAATCAATTTCCAAGAATACATATATAAACATAAGGGCTAAAGCAAGCACAACCAAGTAAAATCCAACAATTGATTAAATTTATTGAAAAGAATTTAAAACTTGCAAGATAAGCAATAATAACCGGTGAAAACATAGAATTGAGCAATCGAATCCCTCACTCGATGTGTATACACTCTAATCGCTCAAGTGTAGAGGGTTGATTCACTCAATTCTCCTCTAATCATGCTTTCTAAGATTTACCTTTCATCTAACAATTAACAATTATTCAATGCATACATGCAATTATCATGAGGGCTTTTTCAAGGTTGTAATGAGGTTAGGGTAAGGGTAAGGATGCATATGGTCAAGTGAACTTGAAATTTGAATCTTTGATTAACTTAAACTCTCACCTAACATATATAACAACTTATACAATTCAAATGCAAACCTAACTACTTATTCTTTACTTTTTCATACACTCATGCGTTTTCTTTTTAATCACAACACATATGCATTGTTATTATTACTTTACTTTGGGACATTTTGTCCCCTTTTTATTGCTTTTTTTTCTCTTTTTGCTTTTCCTTCTTTTTATTTTTCTATTTTTTCTCTTTTTTTCCTTTTTTTTTTTCAAAATAAAATATATACAAGAGCATCAATGCATATGGTTTAAACATTTAATGCATGAGTATTTACCCAATTCTCAATATCTTCAACAAGAATACAAAAAAATGTACTTTTACCTCAACCAATGTTCCCAAATTTTTTCACACTTGAATGATACACATTCTCACTAGCCTAAGCTAATCAAAGATCTAAATTAAGGATATTTATTGTTTTTCACTTAGGGATAGTAATGTGCTAAAATAAAGAACAAAATGAGATTAAAATAGGCTTACAATTGGCTAACAAAGGTGGATAAAAGGATAAGGCCATTTGGGTAAGTGAGCTCAAATGAAATAAAGGCCTCAATCATGTATATGCATTCATACACAAAATAATAGACATAAAGAATTAAACAAATCAAAGATTACAATCATAGAAAGTGATTAACACACACAAGAATGAAAATAGTGGTAAATGTGATGTAACCACACAATTAGGCTCAATATATAATTCAAGCAAGTTTTATGAAAAATATTTTAACTCAAATCAATTTTTGGAATTCCCTATAGATAAATTCCTTGAAAAAATTCATTATTTTGACTAAGCTTATTATTATTATTATTATTATTATTATTATAGAAAAATGCAACTAAGAATTCTAAATGACAGTAATAGCAGAAAAAAATATGAAATGTGAAAGTGTTTAGATTGGAATTTTTCAACCAAAATTGGCCGATTGGCCGGACGACCTCCCCACACTTAAAAGTTTGCACCATCCTCGGTGCATTCAATGATGAGCAAGGGAATGCGGGGATTTCACGGAGTGCCACCTTCAGCTGGTTGGTGCACGAAATCGACTTCGCACGTTTCGCACAGATAGACCGGCAAGTATACCGAGTTGTCCAAGTAATACCTCAGGTGAGTGAGGGTCGATCCCACGGAGATTGTTGGTTTGAGCAAGCAATGGTTACCTTGCAGATCTTAGTTAGGCGGATAGAAAATATAGTTTGTCACGAAGAACGCATAAAAACAAATAAAGAAAGTTAGAAATACCAGATTGATTGTGAAAATAGTAATGGATAATTAGTTAAGGCTTTAGAGATGCTTTGTCTTTTTGGATTAACCTTTCTCACTGTCTACTTCAATAGCTTTCTGATTCATTCAATGGCAGCCGTAAGTGATTAACTCATGTCCTCTCATCAAATTAACCTCCTCTACTACAGCAATCCACCATGTGAAGTGGCTCATGTCCTCTCATCAAGCCACCTCTAGGTTTCTCACTGTATCAGAAGATGAAGCTCTAAGCAGTTCACTTCCCTTCACGATCCTACTCAAGCTGCCACAGACAAGGCAGATCTTCCGGATCAGAAAGTGTTGCTTCTCTGACTCTAACCTTAATGCCACAGAGACCTCATGCACCCATAGTCAACGGAATTTCATGTCACGTTATCCAACGGGAATCCACAATGCAATCTCTAACTTTAGTTCAATGCTATTCGGGTCAGGAATCACACGGAACCCATGTAGAACAAGGGTGATTGTCACAGATTACCCTCAATTCATAAGATGAAGAACGAGAATGCATAAGAGAATAGAATCAGAATTGTAGTGAAATAGAACAGTAATATTATTAATCTATGAAACTCAGTAGAGCTCCTAACCCTAAATTTGGAGGTTAGTGACTCATACTGTACAAAAAAGTAATGAAAAACGTGTAGAGTGTCCAAGAGCTCCTTAACAAGGGTGAACTCTTGTCTATATATACTAATCTAATAACTAAGGATTATAGAAATAAGATAGAATATACTTGTAATGCGAAAATCCACTTTTGGGGCCCACTTAGTGAGTGTTTGGGCTGATCTTGAGTGAAATCCACGATCTAGTACTCCCCTTGGGCATTGAACGCCAGTGATGGGCTCCCTTTTGGGCGTTAGATGCCAGCTGCTCCCTTTTAGGCATCCAACGCCAGTTTTGGGCCTTTATTTCCGAAACAAAGTATAAACTATTATATATTTCTGAAAAGCTCTGGATGTTAGCTTTCCATATCAATTGAGAACGCGCCATTTGGACTTTTGTAGCTCCGGAAATGCTCCTTCGAGTACATGGAGGTCAGATCCTGATAGCATCTGCAGTCCTTTCTCTGTCTCTGAATCAGACTTTGCCAAAACTACTTAATTTCAGTCAGAAAATACCTGAAATCACATGAAATGCAACAACTTGAAGTAGAATCCCAATAATGTGAATTTTTCACTAAAATCTATGAAAATATAATAAAACTTAAACAAAACATAATAAAAACTATATGAAAATGATGCCAAAAAGCGTATAAAATATCTGCTCATCACTGGTGGATCAACTAGCTATTGCATGTTCTTTCTTCTGCTTCCCTTTTTGCTTATGGTGGGTCATCCTAAACGATAAAAAACAGGATAATAAGTCGAGTAAATACAAAAGCAAGGAAGCATAGATTGTTGGAATGAGGTAAGAATCACTAAAATGAAGTGAGTTGATCAGTTTGTGACATTAAGAAAAATAATATGTGAGTTCTAAGTTACGCGCGGTTTAGAACACACATTAGCGTTGAAAGCTATGTCACAATTACACAAAAAAGTATGCACTTCACTCATTCTAGTGTGTCTGAGATACCTTAAAGGAAACTTGTAGGTTAAGATAAACAAACAAGTAATAAAAAAGCATGAAAGCATTCAAGCAAGTATCAAGTGATTGTGAAATGGATAATGAATGGAAATTGGTTGATGTGCAAGGAAACTTAATGAACAAAAGAAACTATAGAAATCACACATCAATCAATGACACACTTAAAATTTTTTTTCATCACCTAATTGACATGAAGTGGAGAACACGGGTGCTATGCAACTTAGAAAAAGAGATATATAAGGTAAAATCAATCACATAGCAATCATGGTCCATATAACTTGAGAATTTCAAAAAGATATCCTTAGGTGGGCTTAAATCCAATTTCACAATTCCACAATATCGATGCACAAACATGGTGATGTAAATAAAAATCAACATAAGCAAGCATCACCTAACAATAAATGCATCAAAATAGAAGCAAATTTTCTAATGATAGATAATGAAATCAAATCACATGGTGGCCAAAATATGCAATTCAAAAATCCAAAAGCATCTTGAAGGCAATGTCATAAGTACTTGGTATGCCAAAATTAAGCAGGAAGAATTCAATACCAAGAAACAAATTATAACCTCAATAAAGGAATCTAACAATGAACATCAATAACAACGATGCTAAAATAGCATGATGTCGGTAATCAGTAGCAATATCTCAGCACAATTAACAAATCAAATCAATAATCCAACACTTATTACCAAAAGATAACCTATCCTAACCAATTAATCTACTAAAATAGAAAATTAAACTAATTAACTAACTAATGGTGATGGGGGTAGATAGTGAATGATGATGATGGATGGTGGTTGAATGAGGGAAAGAAGAGGAAAAAAAAAGAAAAGAAGTGAAGAGAAGAGAAGAAAAGAAAAATATGTGAAACATGAGAGTCATGCATACGCGGAACCATGTATGTGTATGCATGATATGATTTTTTTTAGGGCTCGCGTACGCATTCAGAGAGCCGTGTACGTGAAGGCTTGAACATGGAGAGAAAAGATGCGTACGCGAGCAGTGGATACGCAGATGATACTCTCTGTCTGCATAGGTTGCGTACGCGGCAAGTGACTGCACACATAGGATGGTCCAAAAAAGCAAAGATGGTCCAAAAAAAAGGACTTTTCAACCAACTATTACATTTTAAAATGAACTAAACTCCAAAGTTAACAAAATCTTTAACTTCTAAAAACTATTCAAACATTTAACTATGCATTTCAAACAAAAATACCATTCAAAACAAGATTTCAACAAGATTGTTAATTTTTCAAACAAGTGACTTAAAACAAAAATTCTACCAAGCAAACTAACATCTAAGAGCAGTATATACAAAACTGATATAAAGAAGGAAAGCACCTAATAATGGAAGCTCAATTTATTCATCAACTATATACAAAAAAAATGGAAAGAGTTTACCATGGTGGGGTGTCTCCCACCTAGCACTTTTATTTGTTGTCCTAAAATTGGACATTTGAGAAGCTCCTTGTCATGGTGGCTTATGCTTGTATTCATCCTTGAACTTCCACCAATGCTTGGACTTCCAATGATCTCTATGATTCCAATTGATATCCACCAAGCCTTGATGAAGTTGCAAACAAGTTAAGAGCTCCCAAAATTGATCCTCTTGTATGCTGGGATCCCAAATCTTGTTCTTACACCCGTCTTCTAATTGATCATCATGATTCCATCCAGGTGAGAAGCACAAAGAATTCTCATTTAGGCACCAAATCATCCTCTTAGACCCATTCAATTTATCATTCCTCCAACCATGGGACTTAAGCCTCGAGGGTTCAACCTTAATGAGCCTAGCATTCTTTTGCCAACTACTACATAACTCTCGCTTGCTCTTCAATCCACAAAGAGTTCTAAGTTGACCATCCGTTTCAAGCAAACCATATTCAAGTGGGACAATAAAGCTAAGAGATATGAATTTTACCCACTCAAATGATATGATGGATGGTTGCTTAGTGAGAGAGGCTCCAATAAGCTTTGGCAAGGTGATTATAACTCTCTTTTCCTCTTCTTGAATTACCTCCACCTCTTGACAAGCTTCCTAAATTTCAATTTCTTATTACCAACTTCTTCTACACATTCCTCATTACTCAAGTCATGTGTTGGAGGTTGTGCATGGTCCTCCTTATCATCAACTTCACAACACAATGAGGAAGGTTCAACAATCTCAAATAGCACATTGGTTGGTGCGGAATCATCTTCAATAGTGGGGCTTGCCGCCTGCTCAACTTCTTCCAATCTTTCATCATTCATAATATGCCTTGGAGGTTGCGCATTATCCTCCTCAACATCAATTTCAAGCTCAATGGAAAAAGATTCTACAACTTTGGAATCCACCTCGCACTCAATTTCTCCTAGATTTTCAACCACTTCTTCCTCTTCAATAATTTTGGCTTCCTCCACTTGTTGCAAGACACACTCCATCTCCTTGTTCTCAAGTCGGGATTCTAAAACTCTTTCATGTTCTGCTCTTCGGTTGATTCTCCACATTCCTCTGTGAAAATGCTTTGTTTGTGGCATGAATCCTATGAGTTTAAGTTGGCTTTAATTTTGGCAAGGTTAGCCATGATAACTTCGTGCCTCTTCTGGACTTCCTCTTGCTCCTTGAGAATCATGATTGCTTTAAGTTGATCCTTGAGAATCTACTTGGCTAACATAATTAGTATCATGTTGCTCTTGGATCGACGGATATGGATATTCTTCCATGGAGGGTTATGGTAGAAAGGAGAATTCATCATGTGGTAGAAAGTTCTCATATATGGGAGGTGGTTCATCTTGGTAAGAGTATGGAGGTAGTGTATATAGAGGTGGTGATTCTTGGGGTATTGATGTTGGAATTGTGATGGCTCTAAGTATAGTTCATATGGCTCATATAGTTGGTGGTATGATGGTGGTTCTAAGTGTGATGTGTATGGCTCATATGGTTGTTGGTATGGTGAATATGGGTTAGGATCATATAGAGGAGTTTGGTGGTATGGAACTTGTGAATATGGGTGATAACAATGTTGAGAGAGGGTTCATAGGTATATGGTGGTTATGGTTGATAGCCACAAGGAGGTCCACCATATCCATTGGATTGGTATACACCATGAGATGGTCCGTGCTCATAGTATGCCGAAAGAGGTTGTTGCCATGAAGATTGTCCATATGCCTGAGGTTCCTCCAATCCTTGATGCAAACCCTCAAGAAAATATTGGCCGAAAGTGCTACTTTTTATGAAAAAACATAAAAAAAAATTAAACAGGCCGTCCGTTCGAGCTAGCTCAATTAACTCTTCATTTTAATGGGCTTAATTTTAGAAATAAAACCCGCCCGTTTAAATAGATAAATGGGCTTCTTCCATTCTTGGTTGTATGTTGCATGCCCTGCTGACTCCTAAACTTGAAAAAAAATTGTTTTTGTAGGATCCCAGCTTACCATTGTCATAGTCTTGCTATAGTTCTTCTTGTCATGCCCTATAACTCAACAATTGTAACAATAATATTCTGATAACTTCTCATACCTAAAACTGATCCATGTGTCTGATGCCATCCAAAACCCAGTCGCTAGAGGTTCTGAGATGTCAATCATTGTTTTGAATCCAAAAATTTTTTTAACAAGATTCTCTCCTTCCTTGGGTCTTCAACTCCCATAAAAACCCCTACTTTTTTTTCCCTAAGAAAACTATTGTCTCCTCTTTCATGTGCTTTTCTAGGAGTCCATGGATTTGAATCCATATTTTCAAAAAGTCATATGGTTCACATCAAATATAGACTCCACCTGTGACCATTTTTGCAAGTTCAACAGGTTGCCTTTAATATTCAATAGCCCGTTGTTCAGCGTGTGTGTTTCTCTTTCATCATCTCTGAAGCTAACAAGGACTTTATTTTTACCGACTTCTAATATCGCCATTCCGTGTGAATTTTTCCACATTCATAGCGAGGAATTCTTGATGACGTTGAACCTGATGTCCTTTTTTTTGTAATAACTTTTTCCACTAAGTTGTAGCATTTTGGAATGTTCTTGCTTGAATGTGATCTCTTTACCTTCTATTTGGTGGATGTCTTGATTCTTCATTCTTGTTAGAATATAATTAGGATCAATTAGAATCAATAAGTATTATTTAGTATATTTGAATATTTATTATAGGAGATTACGTCTTTATTATTACGATTCTCTTAGTACCTATAAATACCTTTTATATTGTATCATTCCAGACAACTTGAGTAGACAATTTGAATACAGTCAATAATACACAAATTATAGTCTCTTGTTTCTAACATGGTATCAAAGCCATGGTATCCTCCTTGAAGAGGATAGGTTGTTTCCCTTGCGGTGAAATCACCGTACCTTTTGTATTTTTTTTCTATGCCATTCTTCTTTCCCTTTTGTCACTCCTTTGATACTTTTTCACCTCACCGACTAGCCTATTTTTTTCTGTCTTGTATTTTTTTCGAGTCGTATGATCAAACACAATTGTCATCTGCTGCTTACCTATTCTCATGAAGAAATCATATAGTTTTCGCTCTTTTTCGACAGTTCCGTATGCCTTCTCTCGTGGCAATTCCATCTGCATTCTCTCGTGGCAGTTCATCTGCATTCTCTCGTGGCAGTTTCGTCTACCTTCTCTCGTGGCAGTTCCATTTGCGTTCTCTCGTGGCAGTTCCGTCTGCCTTCTCTCGTGATAGTTCCGTCTGCATTCTCTCGTGGCAGTTACATCTGCATTCTCTCGTGGCAGTCCCGTCAGCGTTTTCTCGTGACAGTTACGTCTGCCTTCTCTCGTGGCAGTTTCGTCTGTGTTTTCTTGTGGCAATTCCGTCTACGTTTCTTTCTGGCAGTTCCGTCTGCGTTTTCCTCAGATAGCGGCAGTTCCATCTGCGCTTCCTTCAGACAAGCGGCATTTTCGTCTGCGCTTCCTTCAGACAAGCGGCAGTTTTGTCTGCACTTCCTTCAGACTAGCGGCAGTTCCGTCTGCGCTGCGGCAGTTCCGTCTACGCTTCCTTCCGGCAGTTTCGTCTGCACCCGTTTTATCAATTTATGCAGTTTTTTTTCTCTTTATTTCGTTGTTTTTAAATAAGTTTCAAACTCAAGTTGTCACTTGAGTTTGAGGGGGGATGTTAGAATATAATTAGGATCAATTAGAATCAATAAGTATTATTTAGTATATTTGAATATTTATTATAGGAGATTACGTCTTTATTATTACGATTCTCTTAGTACCTATAAATACCTTTTATATTGTATCATTCCATGAGTACACAACTTGATTGCACTCAATAATACACAAATTCTTCCTCCAGTTTAGTCTCTTGTTTCTAACAATTCTCATACAGCCTAATATTGAATATTAATAGGATTGAGACAATGGATGATAACATGGTTGGAGTAGAAGGAGAGGTGTAGTGCTGTAATTAGATGACTTGTAAAGTGGTTTTTAAGATGGATAAGTTAGCGATTTTACTAGCTAGTATTCTAGTAATGTAACAGTAGGTGGTTTATGAAACTTAGGACTTGGGGATTGTGATAATATAGTTTGGGTATTTTGTAAGATGTGGGTTTTGAGGTCAGGCTTTAGTGGATCAAGAACCTTCTATTCTAATGGTACTCTCGAGAGTTAAGAGAAATACCTCTCCAGAGTTGAGAGTAACTACATGCTAGTTAATTTGATGGCTAACTCTCAGAAAGAGCTCCATTAGATGGAGTTGTCAAATATATTTATAGATTCACTCCAATCAATTATTTTATATTTATTTATTTTCAACAAAATTTTTCATATTTATAAAACACCCTAAGCTCAAAACACAGAGTCATCATCCCAGTTTTTAGATATGAGAGCAATCACACCAATCACCGAAGTCGTTACCGTAATCCCATTTTCAATGACGCGGCATTATAATTGGAAGCATTGTGCTTAATCTCTTCATAGTTCATTCCCAAATGGATCTCCCGATATGTGTTCATGACTATGATAGAGAATTCAATTTTTTAAATTGATTGAATTAATTTATTGCATTCTTGTTAATCATTATTTCCTAACGATATTTTCCAACGAGATTATTAAAGTTTGTTTCTATTAAGGTATTTAATAAGTGTACTGGGCTTACCATCCATCCAAATTAGTTCAGGTCCAATATCTGGAAAATCTATGTACATCACCAAAAAAGTAAACGTTGAAACAACTTCTACTCCTTTCCACATGTAACCTAGGCAACTTCGAGAAAACAGTAATTATTAAAATTATTCTTGTATCCTCATTGTGAAGCTTAGACTTTGAGAAAGTTATTCTGTGGAGTCTGATTCTAAGAATACACTCCAATCTTTGTTTCATAATCGCAGATCCGATAGAACATCGAGAGTGTTGATGCTCCATGACGACATAATCAGCACTCCACTAATCACTTACTCTCTCTAAGTCAAACAAAATTATACCTTAAAATTTTATGTATTTAGACAAATAATTGTCCATATACATTGATATTATTAACATTCTTATGTACAGCTTTTAGGGTGGGAGGTGGACAAGAACAAGATATGCATAATTTAGCCGAATGCATTTTGGTCAATATAGAACCGATTAAATGCATGCTTTTATTTTGATTCCCACTAAACTCAACAGATAAGGCACAATTCATAAATAATTAAGCTGGTTGTGACACTAAATCACGTGATAATGCAGCTATTAATCAATTTCTTTGGATACCCCATTGTACATGTTGCATAAGCTACAAGTCTTGCCCAAAGTAGCCATTTCATAAACGACAAAGAGCAATTATCATAGGTTTGGCATGCTATAATCATGGTCATCATCTATGATAGCCACGCTACACCTATCTATACCAGCCATCGCAACAGCAGATTCTTATCACCTTAGAAAATGAATTCTCCTAATTTCATCCTCATAATCAATACGTTGAATTTATTGACCCGTCATAGTTGACACTTTGACCCGATTGGCAATGGTATGCGCCAAGTCACAACCATAATGATGTACTATATATCTATTCAAACGATAAATTTGAAGGAACAATGAAAAAAGTACACTTTAATTAAACGTAAATTTAACATATATATTTTAAATTTGGATATATAATCTAAAATATTTTTGAAGCGTGAATTTGATTTAACTAATTATTAATTGATTTCTATTGTCAACATAGCAAAACCAATATCAACGCCTATAAGAAAAGATACCCTAATCTAATGTTTATCACATAAACACCAAGAACGAATTAGTGATGGTAGATTAATATGCTTACTCGATTAAAAGAAAAAAAATGCTACTGTCATCACTCGTCACAATTATTGCTTAATTCACCAATTGAAACTGACTCACCATCAACCCTATGCTCGCATAAAAAAGATAGCAATTGCTTACTCTTAACAAAGGGACACCTAAATACCTACTTTACAAAGCTTATTGATATATTTATTATCTTCACTGGAAAAGTTCTTTATAACAAAAGGAAATTACAAATATATTATTCTTTATTAGCTCATTTGATTCGATCTCTCTACAGTAATTACGTAAGTTAAATCTAGAAATTTTGTTTCTTAATTCACTTGTGATGCCAATACAAAGCTTCATTTAAATTAACGTCCAATCTTTAAAAAGAGGAAGCATCCTTACATCCTAAAACATTTTCTTTTTCCAAGTCACTTGAGAGTTGAGATGACCTTCAATAGTTAATGTAGACACTTGATATTTGCATTCAGAATCCATATGAATGGAGCCAAATAAAAGGAACCCATATGGGGACTTAGAATCAGGTTGTTATCATTATCAGATTGAAAAGTATGACATAGCATTATTCCGCATTTGGCAACAGTCGCTAGTGAGAAGTAAATATGAATATATAGAAAGGTAAAAATAGAGCTATGAGACAATTTTTTTTTTAATCAGAGAATAACAAACAAGGAACAAAAATATCAGAATATCCATAGAATGATGACGATTCCCTAACATTATTACACTACTCACTAACATTTACCCATGTTCCTAAAAGCAAAATTTGAGCTCCGCGTGTACCTAATGAAAAAATGTTTGATCAGGAAAATAATCCCAATTTGCTTGACCAATCTTGCTTTTATTCGATTCCATTAAGCTTGCACACACAGGAATCTGATACCACACATCAAAACATCAGCAAGATGATTCTCTTGCAACTTTGAGCACCCTTTTTAAGGGTACTCTTTAGTCTTTATTGACTCATCCCATGAAGGCAAGAATACAGTACAATTAGATAATGTGAAGCATAAGAACCTACCACTTGGAAACCCTATACATCAAAGAGACTTTTTTTTTACCAACATATGCAGGGGAAAAAATGACAAGTTATGCTAGGATGACATAGTTTTTTACATATTAACCCACAACCCAATCATACTTCATAAGATGGAAAGTAGATTTATACCAACATACTCCATCTTGTGAGATAAAATGATGGGTTGATAAGTGTGTTTAGAAAACCTATGTCATCCGAAACATTATTTGAAAATGACATATCTAGAGCAACGCAGCAGTCCCCTACCACTACTTTAGGCTTCTTCAAGAAGGTTCATTCCAAATCATAAAGAAACTATGAAATTCCTAAAAAACGTGTTTTGTTGCATAGCATGTCAAGGCAAGCATTTAAGGCATTGGAATAAACGGAAAGGAAACTCTGCATAACCCCATTTAGGGTATCTGATCCGCATATTCCAATCAAACAATAAAGAAAGTACTTTCAACAGTGAAAACATACACCAATCCTAAAATTACCATCTATCAGTACAGAGTAGAGTTACGGTTCGTTATACATATGTTAGGCACCATAAAAGCATTTAATAAAGCATATATTGATTCTACAGAAAGGAGCACCATAAAACAAGCAAAGACCTCATGTAGTATTAAGTATTAATCATAGCAAGAAAGGGAAACAAAAGAATACTGAAAGGAAAATTACAGGACAGAACTATTAAGAGTAGTTTATGACTTAAAAAAGTAAAAAACAGAAGACCTCCCATCATTACACTTTAATACGATCCATTTCACTATTTCTCGTGTCAGTTATAATATAAGAGACTCAGCGAATAATAAATGAATCAGATCAAAATATCTTCCTCCAAAAACACTGATTTCTCGAATTAGAAACATAATAATAATTAAAAAAAATACTAATACTAATAAATAACAAGATTCATAATATTAGATCTATTTTGCCTGCACAGCTCCTAAGTGATGCAAAATGAACACACAATCACGAGTAATTATGTATTTAATCACAATTATCCAAACCTAAGTCTCTCCATTAGCTTCAGAGAAATTGAACCACTATCCATTAAGAGAAACGCAGATTATTGCACAAATTAACTCAATGCTAGAAGATAACCATAATAAGATTCGCTCTTCAATCGCAGACAAAAAAATCCAGAAAAAAAAAACAAAAAAAAAACAAATCTAGCTACGTAAGGACCAGAAAAAAATAATTAAAGAAAGAAAAACACGAAAAAGAGGCAAAGTGAGCGCTGGATGCAGAGGTTTATCGACCGATTCTTGCTTTGTGTATGATTCCACAGCCAAATTCAGGAAGAGATCGATGAACCGCTGCCTCCAGTGACTTCACCTTACAAATTCATACGCTAATTCACATTCAAATTCACAAAATATATTTCAAATAAATAAAATATTCGTTTTCAGTCTGAAAAAAAATAGAAAATACAGAAATGAAGAACACTTAAACAGAGTGATATGAAGTGGAGAACATGACTAGTAACTAGCAAGAGAGAGAGACTCCGTTTTTTTTTTCTCTCTCCAATCAGAGTCGAGCAAAAAATACGGAATAACAAAGTAACAACAAAAGCAATATATATATAGTAATTCGAAAAACGAAAAGAAAATTAAACTGAAAAAGTGAGTGAGTGAGTGAGTGTGTGTGAGAGAGAGGAAGAATATGTGTATGGTGTGTATATGTGATGTGAAGCAGGAATCTCAAAGGTGAGTGAGTCACCATTGCCGCATCTATCTATCTATTCTATCCATCCATGGTTTCTTTCTTTCTCTCTCTCTTTCTCTTTCTATTTCTTTGTTGTGACTGTGAGTCATAGAATACACAGATCCATCCGGGGCAAAAGCCCAGCCGTTGTGACTTTTTGTTTTTGTTTTTATTATATGGTTACCGTAATTACCATATTACCCCTACCTGCCATGCACAGATCGTGCCCTTCGTTGCGCTGGACCAATCACAGTTCCCACAAGTGAATTCAGAATTCAGAAACCGCTTGTGCACAAAACGATTAAGATGGGTACCCGAACCGGACCCGATCCGGTTTTGTACCCAACTTGCTTTCTGGCCCATGGGAGCTAGAGCCGGGTCACTTCAATTTTTATATTTACCTACTCGCATTTCGTAGATATATATATATAAATAGAATAATTTTGACATAAACAATTTCATTATTGTATATTGTCAGATTATTTGTTATTAATCATCATTAAATAATTTAACATTTTAATACTAATTATTTTTATAATATATTGATTATAATTATGATAATTAAATAATTATTAAAATTTTAAAAAATTAATATTTTTTATTAATATTAATCAACACTTTGACCAATGCATTACTTTTATATTATTAAAATTTAAAATTTTATTTTTAAAATTTAAAATTGATCAAATAAATAAAAAATAATAACTTTTATTCGTCATCTAACATTATTTGATCATTAATTGCATATATACTTGCTAAAGAACAATTTGTCGACTCATATTATTTTATATTTTTTGTTTATTATTTTTTAATAGTGTACCTCTTTTACTATTATTTTGAAATGAAATACATGGAACCAATTTCCATTAGCTAACTTTTTACTATAAAATTATTCTTTTAACTCTTAATTTTGTAGAGAATTTAAAATTAACAGTTTAACATGTCAAATTTAATTTAAAATTTAGAATAAAAAATAATTTACGAAAATTTAATGAGATAAATTATTTTTTTAGTTAAACTAATTTTAAAATATAATAGATGAATTACTTATAGAAAAAATATTAAAATAAAAAATTGATAAAATAATAAAATATAAAACTAATTATTATTAAATTTATAACTTTCATTATATATAAATTTTACTATCTTAATTTTAAAAATAATTAATATTTATTTTGTCAATTTTCTTCCAATATCATAATACTTAATATTGGTCCAGTTTGGGTAAACAACTTAAATAAACTCTCTTGGAAAAAGAATTTAAAGTATAAAAACTTTTGTTAATAGTAGCTTATACATAAGTTATTTTGTATTTTGATTTTTAGTTATAGAAGTACTTATTTTAAAGTTGTAGTGTTTGGATAAATAACTCAAAAAATATAATTTTTTTTCACAAAAAATGGATATTAAAACAATGATAATAACAAATACTTTTCAATATTTAATGTTGATTTTTTATAATTTAATCACTAAGATTACAATTGTTTAGGTAATTAATTCTTTATTTGCTCTCTTATTAGTTCCATTTTTTAGGTAGAAACGGGTTCTTCCACTTCATCTTCACCCATAATGGTGTTCTTGTATGTTGTAAATAATAATAAAATTTTAATTCACAATAATCTTGATGGCAATACCAAAAAAATTATTGTATAGTTAGTGTTTGCTGTTTTATTGCGTATGATATGGTAGATAAAAATAAAAAATAAATGTGAAATGTGTATCAATGTATATTTTGTTGCTATTTTTTTTTTTTACTTCTATTAGAATTCCCTCTTCTTTTATTGGAGTCAAGAACTTGCTATAACTAACCATAAAAATAATAGCACCTATATAAAAATAAAATCACATGAAAAAAAATAAAATTAAAATTGAGATTTTATACCACACACAATGTTAAATACAAATTTAATAATAAAAATAGAATGGTAAAATATAAAAAAAATAAAAAGAATATATGCAATAAGTAGTTTCAGATGGAACATTATTTTAAAATGGTGGTAGAAGCAGGGGCGGAGCTAAAAGAAATATTAGAGGGGGGCCAAAAATATTTACACACTAAAAAAAGACTAAAATAAAATTTTAAGGGAGGCTAAACTAAAATTTACATATAATTTACATGTAAAAAATTAAAATTAGGGGGGGCACTTGCCCCCCTTTTTATGTATGTAGCTTCGCCCCTGGGTAGAAGATTAATATTTTCAGCAGATAAATTGTTAAATAAAAATTATGGTGGAAGGTCAATATTTCTAGTAGATGAAACCTTGGTAAAAATGATAATGAAAGACCTATATTTCCAGTATTTTTTATAAAATCAAAAATAAAAGTAAATTTTTTTTGTTTTGAAGCCATTTGTTTTTATGAAAATGATGAAACGACTTCTTCATCATATATTTTTACTTTTTAAAAAAGTTATAAATTAACTTTTTAAAAAATTAAAAATTCTTTTTTTAGTAAACTAAAAGTTTTTTTTTTAAAATAATGCGCGCCATAACTTTTGATAATTTATAATTCAAAAATAAATAAAAAAAATAGCTTCTGCCTTCTGCTACTTCCGAAACGACTTTTAGTGTTGGTTTGATGGTTTGAAATTGAAATGGGTAAATACCTCTAAAATGCATGTGTGATTGTGAGAACTGAGAAATGAAAGGATAAGATGGACAGGTATTTGTCCACATAATGGAGTGGTTAATCAATTTAGTTTAATACCTGCTTGCAGATGGTAATTATTATTTAAGTTACAAATCCGCAGAAGCTTGACTGGTTCCATCCAAAAAATTGATTTGAACAGAGCCGGTGGGTTCAAATAAAAGACCCAATTGTACTATATCTATACCAAAATTAAAATCTGCTACTAAAATTATTTATT
>NC_029772.3:102316970-102334852 GCF_000817695.3 Arachis duranensis | reverse complement strand
TTTTAATTAATTTAATTTGATTATTTTTATACACATTTAATAATAAAAAAATAATCAAGATACACTAGTAATATATAATTGAAATTCAATGATATTATTAAATATTAAATTAATTAATTATGATTTAAATAGTTCGATCAATAATGTACGGGTTGAATTATTGATCCAATGATTTAATGCTTTAATAATAACCAAGTTGAATCCCAATTCGGGTATGATAACTATGGATGATATGAAATAGATTGCTAACACATAGATTCAATGAATTAGAAAAGACCACTAACTAAGATAAGAAGCAGATTGGTTTTTTTTTATTATTTGAGAAAGTAAAATATAATTTCTCATTATATATTTCATAAGTAAAACTAAAAAAATATAAAAAAATATTTAAAAATTAAAAATTATACTTTACATTCTCAATTGAAAAAAAAAATTGAGAATATTATTTCAGACAAGTAGAGAGTTCGTTTCTATTTACTTCCCATCCACAGTACTCACACTAAAGTATTTTCTACCCACTTATTGAGTTAAATATTCAGTTTTTGTGTCATGGTTAAGGAAACTGATTAGAGGCAATATATCAATATCAAAGGCAAGTACTTTCTTCTGATGAAATTTTATAATATGTTTAGAATGATAAAGAGAGAAAAAGAAAAAAAAAAAGACCACATCAACTTCACATGCATGCATATGAGGATGTGGCTACTGGCTATATGGCTCACTTTGAAGTTTAAAGTTCAAACTCATCAAGGTAGCAAAGTAAAAACTAAAAAACAAAAAAGCCTACTTTTTCTCCAAGCCAAAGCCAATGTACACTGCACACAACAAAGAAATAATTAAAGTTATGCATGCATGCATGATAATAAAACAATCAGCAATAAAAAGTGTAAAGGTCAAATTACATTCAGAACTACTTGGGCCCCTTTATTTAAAGGAAAAATATAGGGTATTAACATATTATCTGTCAACTTATTATCAATAATGATTAATTATTATATTTTAAACACATATACAAAAAGAGACATCCAAAAAATATATCTATAAAGACAGTTTTATTAAACACAGCTATAAAAAAGACATTTTTATTAGACACATTCACGAAGACACTTCCATTAAATACTCTTATAAATAAAAGTTGGCAGATGTTGGCAGAAATGTTATTGGTAACGTAACGGGATTGTTATTTAAATGTTTTGCTTCAAGATTGTTCATAAAGGAAAACTTTTTCACTAAGACTTCTTTTTTTTAGATAGAAAAGCTCAACACAATAACATAAAATAAAATACAATAATAAGTCAAAACAAGTAAACAACAATTTAAAAAAATAAAAATAAAAATAAACCTACCCTATTAATAAGATCTATATGTAAATTAAGATCACACAAGTTTATTATTTTTGGATGAAAGAAAAGTTGCAGTAACTCAAATATCCATCATTTTACTAAAGTTATAACAAATTTCTAAATTTTTTAACTATTTACAAACTTACAATTTATATATTATCCACCAATAAAACACTTAGGATAGGGTTAGTTTGTATTTTTTTTTTTTGTTTTCATCCTTTATTCTTTCTTTTTCTTCACAAAATTTTAAAGATAGAAAATAAAAATTTGAACCAATTGACCCTTATAGTGTAACTATAAAAATCTAAGTCTAAGTCCTTAAAAAATTAAGTCTATTCCCTCTATTATACTCACCAAATGTGTTAATCATCATCCTTGGCACCAACACAAATTAGTTGAGTAAGCGCGTATGAGCTTACTTTATATCTTTCCACGTTGTTTTCCACTAATGATCTCAAGTTCTCACACCTCGCTAAGGAAGCTAAAAACATCTTAAACCTTAAACCACACACATTGCATATTCTTTTATATAAGTAGCACTTAACATGGTTACCTTAAAATAGAATCTAATCTTAATCACACATTAAACAAAAACATAATGTCATCAGCAACGGTAGCACCTTCTTCAATTCTAGAACCAGAGCAGCAGCAACAAGCAGAATCTAGTGGAAGTGCATGGCATTCATCTGGATCTGTAGCTCCATTCTTTGTTGTGATCTCAGTGCTTGCCATTCTGGCCGTGATTTCTTGCTATTTGGGCCGGAGATTGAACGGAAGGGCGCCGACGCCTTTGGAGAGCATCACCGGCAGGGGATGCTTTGGGTGGGTGAAGAGGATGTGTCAACGGTGCAGTGGAAGCAATGAGGCTGAAGTTGGTGGTGTTGGAGCTAAGGTTATGGCTTGTAATGTCATTGATGAGTGTAATAATAATAAGGTCAAAGTCAACGGTGAGGTTGTTCATCACAATCTTACCCCTGTTTGATATTATTTATTTATATCTCAATCTATGTATGTGTTGATTTGTATATAATTTATTATTAATAACATATGAGTCAACACAATATTCAATATCTTGTATCTATACATGTATGTTTATGATATTGGAATTTCTTACCAATGAATTATAATTCAAATAGTATAATTTCTTTATATTAGTTAAAAAAGTCACGAGTTCGCGATTTCATATATTTGATAAAGCAATAAGTATATGAGAATTAGTTTAAATTAAATAAAATTATTTAACTTTTTTATTATAGAATTATTTTTTAAAATTCTTATTTTTTGAAAAGTTTAGAGTTTTGGATTAAAAAAGAATTTAGAATTTATTAAATTTAGAATTTAAGATAAACATATATTTTTTAAAAATTTATTAATCCAAAGTAATTGACTTTCTAATTTTAATTTATTATATATTAACATTAAGCTATTAGGTAGAAGCAAGTATGTTTAATTTTATAGAAGACTTTCTTAGCTCTTGATTGCATTTGTGTAACTCTATAATTGAGAAAACAAATAGTCATCAAAATATTTGAAAAGTTAAATAACTATATAGTTGTTCGATAGAATTACTGTAGAAGATAAGGAAAAATGGACGAAGTACACATTTGTATACGGTGGATAGATGTGTTTTTATTTTTTAACGAGTCATTTGTACATAATAATATAAAATTTTATTATTATTTTTATTTTTTTATTGTTTGAATAATTTTTTTGGTGGTGGTAAAGGCACATTATTATGTGATATAACTGTTTTAGATGACACAGTAAAAAATAAAATGAAAAAGTCTAGAGGATTAATATTTTTGTTAAATTTTGGCCAGCATTTAATCATCAAAAATAAATTGAGTAATTTTATACCATTAGATATAATCTCACACTATTAAAAATATCATTGATAACTAATTAATGACTACAAATTACAAAATCTACTAGCTCCTAACACTTCTCAAATAAAATTATTACATTATTAAATTTGTTAAATTAAAAAAAATTACAAGTTGTGTCTCTTCATTCTTAGAGTTTTCATAAGTTCATGTTAAATGAAAACATGCCCTAATAAAGACTAAACAATGAGAATGAATTTTTGAACACTTTACAAGTAAGTTTGTTGTAGTTCGTCGCTTTCGTTATATTCTAAAGGTATGATAGGATGAGAAGCATAGAAGTCCATGCGCAGGCGTAAGCGAAGGAGGACAGTTCAACATCAGACGCGGTCAAAGGTAATGCTTCCTTTCCTTGAATATGTGTTTATTGCTACATTGAATCAAATGTAAGAAATAGGTCGCAAAATCATTGTTTATTATCTAATCTAAGTAGTGTTTACATGTACTTGTGTTATGATATGAAAATGAATCAATTTGTGCACAAACTATTTGCATCAATTTGGTTGTTCTATAGTTTGATTGAAAATTTTTCGATAAACAGATGGCAAATCATATAACTTTTGTGTATTATCATAAGGGACGATTTGAGAGAAACATGAATGGAGTTCTGAAATATGTTGGAGGGGTGGTTGTTGTGATTCCTAGGGTGAATGTCGAAACTCTTAATACATTTTTCATGGTGGGAAGGATTTGGGGTATGTTTCTTTCAAGAATTTTTACTAGGTTGAGAACGAAATATCCAATAGTTTGCATTTAATTAGGCTTGACAATAATGTAGTTCGAATTTATGAATTTGCTATTGAAAATAGGAGAATATGCCATATTTATTGGGATCATACTGTTAATTTATCTGAGAAAGTTGATGATGTGTTTGGAAAACTCCAATTTAAATTGATGATGATCAAACATTATTAAAATAATTAAATTACAAAATTATTGATTTGATCTCTAATTCATATTTGCTAATTAATAATTTTGTTACTTGCAGATTTTATTATTAGGCCGAAAAAAAAAGAAAAGATTATAAGCCCAACAAAAATTAAAGTTTGGCCTTGTGCAAAACTAGTTATATTGTATGAAGTTGGGCCAGTTTTATTTACCATTGATATAAACCCAAATAATTTTGCTTGTTTGGTTCGAAACCAATGGTGAGAAAAGGCAAATGTATTACTTCTTGCTTCCAACGGAATCCACTTCTATCATGTGGTGGAATTCAAATTTCATTAAAGTGAAGTTAATACATGTATTGGAAACATGAGAGAGAGTTGGTCTTTGATTTGATGGACCTCATCAAACTACACGCTACCTAAAGCAAGGGAAGTAGAAATTTAATTTTACTTTATCAAAATCCATTAGTTAGTGTTCAAATTTCTCTCTCCTCTTTCTCTCATCTTGCTTCTTCTCTTTCGGTCATTACCTAGTAACCATGGAAGCTAAGCCTAGCCACCAAAAAGAAGAAAGTGCAAGCAACAAGACCATCAAAATGATGGCAAGAAAAAGCAAACAAAAAGTATGCTGTGACTAAGATTCTCGTTCACTTATGGTAAGATTTTGTGATGAAATATTGACTTCTCCATACCAAAAGTGGTTGAAGAAGATTTCGGCCAACAAGAAAAAGATATTTGGAGGGATGGCTTGTCTCTGATCTTGCTCAACCACCACAGGAGGTAGCTACAGTGGCTACGTGATGGAAGAGGTAGAGATAGGAGCAGATGAAGCTATCATCATCATGATGCTTCAAGGGCCAAGAGTTCATCTTGGAGAACAAGAAAAGATGAAGGGCTCGGATTGATGAAGATTGGTGACCAAGGAAGGACTAGAGGTAATTGCATGTTAGATTTTGCATGGGTTATCTCTTCTCTCTCTCTCTCTCTAGCCGAACCGGTTCTGTTTTGAAGAAGAAGGAAATTAGCTTGGTTTGTTTGGTTTCAACCTAGAAGACTTCTCCCTATAAGTAAGGGTGAACAGTCAAGGTTTGAATCAAGGAGTGAGAGTGCAAGGCACATAGTTCTCAGAGCTACCTAAGCTAACAGAATTTTTTTCTCCTTCAATGTATTCTGTTTTGTATTTTTCTGTTTAATTTTGTCATGTCTTGAGTCTCATGGAAAAAGGCAAATAGTGAGGTTTGTATGAAAAAGCCATAGAGCGGAAAAAGGCAGAGAGTACAAAATTAAAAGAAAAAGCCATAGATGTCCTTAGAGTTCCTTTGTACATCTATGTTATGTTTCATGATTCTGTGGAAATTCCCTTGTAAGTTGGGTTAGCACTTTACAGTTGAAAGCTTGGCAGTGACCAAGTCAAGTTCAGGATTGGGTTTAGAATTCTAGACTTGTCCCAGATAGGAAAGGTAGTTCCTAGGGAGAATTGGTGTATGTAATAAAAAATGATTATAGTAAAATTCTATCATTATTGTGATGGAGACTGGATGTAGACTACACTGCACTTAGCAGCTGAACCAGAATATATCTGGGTGTTATTTTTCTTCTCTTCTACTCCATTTTCTATTTATGATGCACAGGAGATAAAACCGAAAAATATCTCATGCCAAGTGATGAGACAAAAAGAAAAGTCTTGTGGCTAAAGACGAGACAAAAATCTCCCGAAGTTGTTTCAAAGACAAGCAAGTGTTCTGAAGTGAAAATGGGTTAAGATTCAACCCCCCATTCTCTTAGCCACTGAAACCATCAGTTGAAGTGGTAGATGTTGTAGATGACCATTGAGACAATGAATCTTGCAATTTATGAATGCTGCAAGTCTTTTAATGAGAGAAAGGTTCCTGCAATTTATGCCCACCCCAAGCTTGACCCAACAACCCATCAGTGGCCCAAGATCTTCACCACTAGCTCCTAGTATGAGTGGCCTAGTTGCAAGTGGTCTAAGTACAAAAGGTGGTCCAGCTGCAAAAAGTAGTCCTAAGCCAAAAAATGGTCTTAAGCCAAAAAGTGTTCCAAGTACAAAAGTGGTAAAAGGTGGCTTAAGTGCAAAGGGTGGCTCAAGTACAAAAATAATAGGTGGAACAAAATCATTAAGTGTAAATGGATTAAGGGCTGCAACTCAAAAATAGCTGCTTTGGTGTTACTGTTTATATTGGAAAAGGATAATTGTTGCTTTAGTGTTATGATTTGGATTTGCAGCTTTGTGATTTTGATTTAGAGAATTGTTATTTTCATTTAGGCCTATGGTTTTGGTATTGTAATTTAGAATTGCACTTTTGTGGTTTGAATTTAGGCAATTGTTGTTTTTATATAGACCTCTATTTTAATATCTATAGGCATAGACTTGTTGTTTGCTATTTTGTAATGTGAATTGTAGTTTGGTGTTTAGACCTCTTATTTTCATGATTTGTGTTTTAGTTGATTTTTAATGACAGTTTCTAGTTATACTTACTTATTATTCATCCTCTTATTGATCAAGTGTTGATTATTATGAATTAGCTCTTCAGTTGTTTATTGCATAGGACTCGTATTAGAAATAAAATTAAAACAAATATTTGTATTCAAATATTGATGGAAATGAAAGCTACAAGACAACCTTTACTACATATTTCTCCTTCTACATACAGGGAGTTACAATTAATGATGAAATGTGTTAATAAACAATCACAGAATACATATATTTATCCCTAAGCATACATACTGTACCTATTTTCTAGTATTCTTCAACTCTTGATTAATTTCATCAATTGTCTGTAACATCTTCTTTATTTCTTCTTCTACTTTCCAGTTGCTTTTCTCTGTAGACTTTCATTTGCTTTCTTCACTCTGATCCTGAATCCCACAATCTTTTTTAGTATCAATAACTTCATCAGCCCAAATAAAATAATCACACCTCAATTCAATCTTCTGCATCATAAATTCGATGACAATTTCAACCTTTTCACATAAGATTCATAGCATTTATCATCATAAAAAATGAGAATTCACATATATACCTCCCATAACAGATAACGAAGAAACAACCTTCCAAGGTTTCACTCTGTAGCAGACTCAAGCACCACTGCGTCAAGTCCATGCAGACACTTGCCGTTATTGTAATCGAACTTCTTCTTCCTATTCTTCGGTGCAGAAGATGAGCCACCACAACCACTCGCACAAGCATGAGGTATATCCTTCCTTTATTGAGATTGTGATATTTTGATACCTTAGGGTTTACAAATTCCTATTACGAGAGATAGGAAGAAGATTTACGGAGGAGAATGAAGAAAATGAATGAAGAATTTCTTTTCACCCTCTGCTAGGGTTGTGTTCGAAGTAATTGGAGAAGGAAGAGGATGAACAGTGGTCACTCGTTACTCTTTTTTTAATTTTATTTTAACAAATTTAATAATTTTATTTTTCACTGTGTCATCTAAAACGGTCACACCATACAATAACGTGCCACCTAGCCTCTACCACTGCTAGAAAAATTACTCAAGCGACGGAAGGATAGAAATGATAACGAAACTTCATATTGGAGTGTATAAATGACTCATTTCTTAGGGTACATCTGTCCACCGTATACAAATTCGTGTGTACTTTTGTCTATTTTTGAGAAGATAATATTATCCAGAACAATGACATAACAATAATTGATATGGAGATTATTTCAGAATTAAAGCTTGTCTATTGAGTCAAAGGAAATAGAGAAAAAAATTGTATTATTATTGTGTAAGTATGAATGATTTATTTATCTATTATACATGTAACACCCTAATTAACTTTTAGCACCTCATGATCGTACTAAAGCTCAGGCCTTACTTACCTCTAAACCTTGTTATTTTATACTATCTTTATTTAATATCGAGTCTTTGCGAATACAAACCGAAACTTTAATTTAAGAAAATGAAAAGTCTTCATTTTACACACTTTAATTTAAGAAAATGAAAAGTATTCATTTCACACACACACACACCTTTTAGCACCTCATGATCGTACTAAAGCTCAGGCCTTACTTACCTCTAAACCTTGTTATTTTATACTATCTTTATTTAATATCGAGTCTTTGCGAATACAAACTGAAATTTTAATTTAAGAAAATGAAAAGTCTTCATTTCACACACACATAGACTTATTTCAATATTCTCAAAAACAAATTCTACCCCTTTAAAAACCAAAACAATAAACGACGAGGAAAAAATAAAATCTAAGAACTTAACTCGTAAACTCAATCTTCTATACTCCTGTAGCTCCGTACTAAACTTTCGCACCTGTAGTTGAAAGAGTTGGAAATAGGGGGTAAGAATTGGGGAGTTCTTAGTAGAATCGGAGTTAGAAGTTAAGCTTATTTCATTAAGTTCTCAGTCAATAACAATAGTCAACAAAGTACAATCTAACTCAATAATTACAAAACATAGAATTCAATCACAAGCACACACAATCATAGAAAATACAATCACAAACAAATATGCGCAAACAAGTATGATGCATGTCTGTCCAATGGCTGATGATATCATCTATCTGTTATATAGCCAACCCGACACGTCTTGGTAGCTAACCATGGATAGAAACACCCATTGCGAAGCAAGTGAGTTTGAGCTAAAAACCCCCTTACTACTACCCGCTTAACTCAGAGCTAGTGGAAGAACCACTACTACCACTACTACCCAGGCGGGTACTTAAAAGCGCAACCTGGAGCAAGTGGAATAATCCACTACTGCTGTTACTACCAGGCATCACAATCACTGACTTGGAGCAAGCAGGACAAACCACAATCCTTGCTACTACCCAGGTATCACATTCAAAATTCATTATTACTTTTGTTATCATTTCAATTCTTTCATATTCATTCAAAACTCCATAATTAAACTCAGTATTTATAATTCTTCTTCCTCATCTCATGCCCAAAGTAAGTGAGACTAAGCCACAACCCTTACGTACTGCCCAAGTATTTTTCAAACATCAAAATCTCCCTTTAAAAACAATTCAAATTCAGTTCTCTTTCATTAAACTCTTTTTTCTTAATAAATCAAATTCAAACATAATACTTTTCTTGATAAAACTCAAAATATAATCATTTCTTTAATAATTCAAAATTAGCTAATATAACTCTTAAAATTTTTTGAAAATCTATTTTTACTCCCAAAATAATAGAAAATATCCCAGGTGACTGTTCATACATAAATGAATCAAAATCTCAAGCAAACAACAATAATTCAACATAAACTCATTCAAACTCAAACAATAACCAATCAAATCGACATTCAATTATCAAATACACATTTAATTATTATAAAAATTACCAAAACCTTACTTCCATACAAAATCAAAATAACGAAAGTTTCAGAGAAGCTTTTTGACTGAGTGGCTGAAGAAGAAAATGTTAAAAATCGTCTGTGCCTCCTAGAACTCTAATTGGCCAAATTCAAGAGGAAGGAGAGTTACGTTACCGTTTACTTCTACCAAAAAAAAGTGATGCCAATGTGTAGAGAAGGAGGATACGAATACTTTTATCAGATTAAATATTTTATCGGAGTTACGGATCTCAAAAAATCAAAAGTTGAAAGTTTCCGGTCATGGTGGTTCTCGTTCTCTCTCACTCAAGGCTCTCTCTCTTTCTTTTTCTTGTGAGTTTTGGTGATCAAAAGAGGAAGAAGAAAAATAGAGGATTTATTATAGTGATGATGTGTTTGATTAAAAAGGCAAGAGTCACTAAGTATCCATGGTTTATATATATAGGGAAAGTATGAGGAGCCAATGGAATATTTGTACAATATGTACAATGGAGGTTTAGGGAGTATTAGACATATAACGATTAGTATTACCTTTTCCTTTCAACTGAAGCTTTTGGAATGAGTGGTATCATGACATGGTATTAGAGCGCTAGATTCGAAAGGTCAAAGAGTTCAATCCTTGGTGAACCCCAAAATCAGTTTAAATTTTTTGGAAGATGTTTATTATCCCTAGTACTCGGATAGTTATTCTGGATAGTATGGGAGATGTTCATTTTATAACTCAATAGTCCATTGTACAAATAGTCCATTATCTCCTTAGCAGGACTCGTATATATATAAAGGAAACATGTGTAAGAATTATATATCTATGTATGTATATAAGCATGCAAGCCACCTTATTTTATTTTTTTCCTTTGTTCCCTTAAGGCTTTATTCTTCCTTTCTTCCTTCTTTTTTAATAATAATAATAATAATAATAATAATAATAATAATAATAATAATATGATTATTAGATGCTTTAATGAAATACGAGAAACCATATTTTGATATAGGCAAAGTTGAACCATTTTCTATGTACAATTGACCTGGACATGTGTAGTCTGATGCTGAAATGGCTTGAAGAACCATGTGTAATGTGGTGACTAATGATGGTCGCAAAATCAATTCATCCTGCAAGTGCACTAAATCATATCAAGTAATATTACGGTGAATAAATATCATTTTTATAAAAATTAACAGATTGAATAAATAATGATTAATTGATTATTTTAATAAGATAAAATAAAAAAAAATAATTGAGAGAACTTAAATGTTGAAAATAGAGAACTTAAAACAGAACATATATGAATGATATAGAAAAGTAACATGAACGAGAGTGCTAAGATTTTGGAGATATTCACTCTTCATAAAGATTAATCCTTGTGTTTATTTAATTAAGACCTACAAAGATTAATTTATGATAAACTATAAATAATCAAATTTTAATTCTTTGACAATTCAATTTTTCTTTAATTACTTAATCGTTAATTTCTTAATCAATTAATTGAGAAAAAAGGTTAATCACCATTTCGATTTATGTTTACATAAAGTTCAAGAGTGATCCTAGGTTGAATTATATGTTACTTATCCAAACTAGTTCTAAACCAATTGAATGATTATGAGAATTAAAGAGTCACACACTATTCCTAGTCAATATTAAATAGTCGTAAAAGAGTTTTCAAGTTAATTCCAATATTAAATTTTTTAAAGTAATACTAGAATCCAAAATGGAGTTAAAATATTTTCTAACTTTCTAATCTTTAGAGATGACGAACGAAAATTCAATCATAAAATAGATCAATGTAGAAACCTCAAATAGAACAAAACACTTAGATTAATAATTTATAAAAATATGAGTAAAGGACATTTTCGTCCTTGACCTTTTTTTCGCGGACATTTTCGTCCTCAAGCAATGAAAAATACATTAAAGCCCCTGACTCCTGAAAAACGAGGACAAATGAACCCTTCCATTGAATTCACTCCGTTTGACCTGACGTAAAACTCTGACGTGGCAAAGGTAGAGCTGACCTGTCCATTACAAGATGACACGTGGCTCTGAGCTTTTGGAAATTAGACATATTAGTCCTCAGGCAAAAAACGACGCCATTTCACTACCTTGCTAGAATAATACACTCTCCTTGCCAGCTCAGCTTCTCTCCTCAAACACTCACCGCCTTTCAACCCTCTTCGCGGCCCTCCACGGCCGCCGCGGGTCTCTGAAGTCCCCACTCGTCTCCGGTGCCTCAATCGGGGCTAGGTCAATACTTCATGGATCTTCGAATTGGATCACCGCCTCAGAGCCTCCTCTTGATGGCGGACACCGGCAGCGACCTAGTGTGGGTAAAAGACTTCTCCTTCGGTTGCGGGTTTTGTGTTTCTGGTCCCAGCGTTACAGGTGCGAGTTTCAATGCCGCACAAGGTGTTCTGGGTTTAGGGCGCTTGAGGTTGCCACCGGTGGAAGGAGCGAACCTAGGGTTTGATCTGTGTGTGAATGTCACTGGCACAGGGAAGGTGAAGCTGCCAAAGCTGAACTTTTCTTTCTTCAGGAAATCGGTAATGTCGCCACCGGTGAAAAATTATTTCATCGAGGCTGCAGAGGGAGTGAAGCGTGTGGCAATTCAAGCGGTGAAAAAGGGTTCAGGATAGTTAGCAGAGCTCATTGGAAAATTAACAAGCCTTCAAGTTCTCAATCTCTCTGACAATGATTTTGGTGGTTCAATCCCAGAAACCCTCACTTCTTTGCAGAACCTAACAACGGTTTCACTCAAGAGTAACTACTTCTCAGGAAGGGTCCCAAGTGGTTTCAACTTCACCGAGGTTTTGGATCTTTCATCAAATCTGCTCAACGGTTCTCTACCAAATGAGTTTGGTGGGGGAAAACTTGAGGTACTTGAACCTCTCTTACAACAAGGTTTCAGGGACATTTTCACAAACATTTGCAAGGCATATTCCTAGAAACGCCACTATTGATCTCTCATTAAACAACCTCACAGGTCCAATACCAGATTCTTCTGCTTTACTCAACCAGAAAACCGAATCTCTATCTCGGAATGTTGATCTATGCGGGAAGCCTCTTAAGATTCTGTGTTCCATTCCTTCTACACTCTCTGATCCTCCAACCAATGCAACTACATCTTCACCTGCAATTGCAGCCATATCAAAAACAATCAACACAACACCACCAACAAACGCAACAGGAGGAAGCAATAACGTGTCACCGAGTGGCCTAAAACCTGCAACCATAGCCGTCATTGTTGTTGGAGACTTAGCTGGCTTGGCCGTTCTTGCATTGATCATTCTCTTGGTCTACCAAAAGAGAAAGAAAAGGGATCCAAAACCAACCAACAACAATGTAAACTAAGACGAAATAATCATCACAAAACAGAACCACAAGAATGATACGAAAACAATATCATCACTCCCATGCTCATGCCTAACAATGAAAGAAGAAGCGACCTCATCAGAAGAATCAACAAGCTCAGAGAGTGATGGTGGCTGACGGAGGAGGAGGTCGCCGGCGTTGATGGTGGCTGACGGAGGCACGACTGTGCAGCGGTAATGGAGGCAGGGGCCGAGGAAGAAGAATGGAAGGGAAAAAGGACAAAGGAAGAAGAAAAGGCAGAGAAATTTGAAAGATTGGGGGAGGAGACGAAATGGCGTCGTTTTCGTCTCCAGGGACTTATATGTCCTGTTACGAAATGCTCCATACCACCTGGCCTCCGTTACATGCCACCTCAACGCCACCTCTGCCAACTCAGACTTTTCCGTCCAGTGCAAACGGCTGAATTCAACGAAAGGACATAAATGTCCACGTTTTTCAGGGGTCAGGGGCTTTAATGTATTTTCCATTGCTTGAGGACGAAAATGTCCGTGAAAAAAAAGTCAGGGACGAAAATGTCCTTTACTCTAAAAATATTAATAGGTCTCCTAATCTTAATAATGGAGGATTAGTTGTTCATGGTGAATGTAAAACAGAGATGGATTATTTTGTGTGATGTAAAGTTAAGTGGTGTCTGAGTGAAATAGTTCTTTAGACTTATTTATATTCTAATATAAATCTAACTTTCAAATTCAGAACAAAATCAAATTAAATTAAATCTTTCCTAATCAATCTAAACTAAAACTGATCTTCTTCTTGTAATTGAAATTCAAAACTTGCCCATTATTTGAAATATTTTGTATTCAATGAAATCATAGATCTTGCAATTGGTCTTGAAATTGGGTAAAGTGGTGTGACACTTGGGTGAAGTAGTATGGCACTTGGATTGTCACTGGAACTTAACCCAAGGATGGAAGGCATTGGCGTGTGACTTGGCGTGGAACTTGAAAGGTGTTGAACTTGACGTGTGAGTGGCGTGCCACTTGAGTTCCATTAGTAGGCATGGAAGCCCCTGAACTTTGGCCTTGGCGTGGCACACACCAATACTTTGGAGGGGTTGAAGGCGTGTGGAAGGGGTGTGTGGCGTGTGGAATAGCGTGGCACTTGGAATGCTTGGTATGGCACTTGGAAGAACTTGACGTAGCATGCCATGGTTGCCTTGGTCCCTGGAAGTGTCTTCAAGTCTTAGCGTGGCACGCCATTAAGGGCGTAACACGCCCTCTGTTGGGAATAATACACCATTCCTCCTTGAGAAAATACCTTTCACAGAGAAATAAAATAGACACAATCACAACACAAAAATTTAACGTGGAAACTCCAATTACTGGAGATGCCAAATGACAACCAGAGAATATCACTATGTGAAAATTGTTACAACACATAGACTTCTTTCTCTCTAACATCGGCACCCCAGTACACCCACACTCTCAAAGCAAATATTTAACTATACCTCACAACACTCTCTAATCAAAAGGTATAGAGGAAAAGAAAAGTCAGATACAAGCTTTAAGTGTTTCCAACTAGTGCAAAAAATATGGAGAACTTAGCCTCATATTTATAGCATAGGCCACCCACTCCATTTGCTATCCTAAGCAATGTGGGACTAATTCAACCAAATTCTAACAATCTCCACCTTGATTGAAATAGTCACACATCTTCAGCTTCCATAGTCAACACCGACAATTCTTTGCTGCCATTGTCTATACCGACAATCATAGTTCAGAGAACTATAATACTCCACCATGAAAATTGTTAGTGTTGCAAGTGTGAGGAGTGTTGAAGTTAGTCCCACATCAAAGAAAGCAAGGAAGAATGAGGAGTTTATAAGATGAGAGACCCATTAACTTGACGCCTTAAGGTTTTGAGTTGGATGTGGTGTCTTCTCATCTTATGTTCTCTCACTTGATTCCTCCCCGAAGTCTTCCCGGTGGTCGAGAGCTCTCCACGTTCGGCCTAACAAGTGGTATCAGAGCCGATGGTTTAATCGGTCTGGTTTAAGGAGTATTCAAGGTGAAGCATCGAAAGTCTTCCCGGCAAAGGTGGTCCGGGCGGCGTGTCCCGTGGTGTTTTGCGGCGGTGTGATGGACGAATACTCATGGTGGTGGAGGAGTTAGAGGGGAGTTGATGCTTGATGTGGAGGCTCACACTTGAGGGGGAAATTGTTAGTGTTGCAAGTGTGAGGAGTGTTGAAGTTAGTCCCACATCAAAGAAAGCAAGGAAGAATGAGGAGTTTATAAGATGAGAGGCCCATTAACTTGACGCCTTAAGGTTTTGAGTTGGATGTGGTGTCTTCTCATCTTATGTTCTCTTACTTGATTCCTCCCCGAAGTCTCCCCGATGGTCGAGAGCTCTCCACGTTCGGCAAACACCCTCTTCTGGGTGTTCGTTCCTTGTTCCTGGGATTTTGCTCAGCATGCCACTTGATGGAGTGGTATGGCACACTATCTTGGAGTAATCTTATATGTGTTTTGACCTTGTTTGAGGGCGTGACACATTAGTTTTGGGCATGGCACGCTATGTCTTTCGTGCTATTTTTGCAAGCTGAAAGGTGGAAATTGTTCGTGGCTCAAACTAAACATTGATTATGGACATATGCATATTATTTTAAAATTCTGGATGTTAGTTTTTTAACACCACTAAAATTGTCTCATTTAGACTTCTATAACACAAGTTTGCTCGCTTGAGTATGAAGAGGTTAGAATTGACAGCATTTACAAATTCTCTTCAAAAGCGTTGCTCTTCCCTGGGACTTCTCTGCTTGTTCTTCTTTTTCTTTGGTCTTGTCTAAAATCTTTTAATAATATCCTAAACATATCAAATCTCAAGCAACTTTAAGAAACATTGATTAAAGAACAAGATTTCAATTATAATAAAAAAATTACTAACTTTATTCAAAAGAAATAATAAAAAAAACAATTAAACATACTCATACATCAATTATCACTAAAATCGAGGTACTAGGCCTATTCTTGAATTTGTGATGAATTTGCAAGAAAGGATTAGGGTTGATGGAAGGAGGCTGAAGATGAAGGTGGCTGATTAATAAAGGGTGAAGATGAAGATTGATTCAAGATAGAAGCTCCTTGATGATTGCTGTCATAACGAAAGAAGCAATTTAAAGTAGTGTGGCTAAGTCTTCCCACAAACTTGGCAAATTTGTCTATTGTTCAATTGCCATGAGCTTCTTCCACCTCTGGAAAATCTACCTCCTCTGCCACCTCTTCTTCCTCCATAACCACGAGCAAAGTTTCTTGAATTTGGGGGAGATGTTTGAGCAAGATTAGCTTGAGGCATTGTAAGAGCAAATTATTTGAACTTCTCAATATTATCTTCACGAGAAACGAGCATATTTTTAATTTCACCTATACTGAACAACTCTAATCTTGTATAAGAGTAATACAACTTGAAAATTCTTCTAGTAAGCCTTCACATATTGCTTCAACATAATCTTCATTGCTGAGTTGACAACCGATTGCAATTAATGAATCTGTAAATTTCTTGATATGTAAAAAGTAGTCTGAGATGGAAAGATTTTTTTTTCTTGATTATTTTCAGCTGATGTCTCAGTTGCATGATCTTTGTTGTTTATGCAAAGTACGCTTGAAGTTTCTGCTAGATTTCTAAAGTGAAAAAACAGTGAACAATGCGGTTCTTGAAAGATGAATCTACAGAGACAAAAATCCAAAAATTCAGGTTGTAATCTTATTGGAGTCATTTAGAGTATTTAGAAGACTTAGTGCCTACACTCTTCGTAGCTTCAGATTCATATTGAGGAGGAATCTTTCCTTCAAGAATGTGATCGTCAAAGTTCTGCCCTTTAATGCAAAAAAGTTCATGCTGCTACAATGTGACGAAATTTGTCTCGCTGAATTTGTCAAGAATCGGAGAAAGAATTATTTTGAATTTTCTGTACTCCATTGTCATGTGGAGATTATTTCAGATTTAGAAAATTTGTCTATTGAGACAAAAGAAACAAAGAAAAGAAATTGTATTATTGTATTAGTATGAGTGATCTATTTATCTATTACACAGATGAATGCTATTTATATAGCACATATAAAAACACGCTACGTGACTTTGGTGTTAGCTACATTTATATCTTCCACAATTGAAATTGAAATTGAAACTGAGAATGACAATTTGCCATGTCTTCACTACTTGGTGATTCTTTAAGAACAACATTAATAATGACAATTAAATAGTATTGAGACAAAATTCAGCTCTTTATTTCAATAATGATCCGTTTCTAGCAACAAAATAAGGGAAAAAAAAGATAACAAAAAAGACAAAGCCAACTCAAGTTAGCTGTTGCATGCGGCCTGGAGGCATCACATGGTTTTATTTTATGACTTAATGAGTTGTGTCACTTTCAAGGTACTATTCACTATTTAGTTTTTTTTTAATATATTCATTATTATTCAGCCTTGCATTGCATCTAGCCCCGATTATTTTCTCTTGCACGCTTCGCTGAGTTACCGTATCCGCGTATCACACATATTTCGGACATGATACTCATCGACACTCGTCCGACACACGTATCTGCTATGTCCAACCGTATCTTAATAAAAAATAAAAAATTTTTCTTTGGACACGCCTAGATATACTTATATACTATTACGTGTCAAGGTATCCAGTCTTATTTATACTTGATATAATTAAAATAAGATATTAAAAATTTTAATTTATATTTTAATATCAATAAAATATAAAAATATCATTACGATTTATCTTATATGTATGTATGTTCTCGTGTCATGTAAAATTTTAAAATTCGCGTGTCGATGTGTCCCGTGTCGTGTCGTGTCCCGTGTCCGTGTCAGTATCCATACATCATAGCTTGCCTCTATCTATCTATCTATGATTCAATCTCAATATTCTAAAAATCGAACTAAATGTTAAACCGATAAAACTAAAAATTTTTAAAAATTTAATTGAAATTTAATTTTATATAATATATATAAAATATGTTTAATTTTTTATATATTATTTTAAATTAATTAACTACACTAAAAATATAAATCAATTCAACTGATTTATTAATTTTTTATTGATTTCTTTTTTGAACAATTCACTTGCAATTTTTTTTTTTT
>NC_029772.3:102296818-102316877 GCF_000817695.3 Arachis duranensis | reverse complement strand
AATAGGTCAGTTTGGTCGATTCTAAAAACTACGATCTGTCTCGCTTCTTTTTCCATTGATAATGTATAGGTTGTTGAGGGATTTTTCATCATCATCTTTGAATTATGGCAATTCTACTAGTTTTTTCTTTTATAGTTATTTATTTATTTATAGTTTTGTGTCTCTTACTTCTTTTTTTGGCATTTTTAGTTTTTTCTTCAATTTTATTTACTTACAAATAATAGACATGACACATTCTCCGATTTAATTACTAACAAATATATAATATTTAAATATGAACTATTTTTATAATACAATTACAGATTGTTGATTAGTTTAAAATTTGAAAATAGTTAATGGAATTTTCTTTATAGCAAAAAGGAAGGGAGGAAATAAAAAAGACACGGAGCTAAGCAAATATTAAAAGGCATATTTTTACAATTGTAAACTGATAGACTGCATCTGTTCATCTTAACTAACAGCTTAACAGATTGATATTACATGAAATTATGGGCTGTGCAAATCTTTTCCTATGGTAAGAAATCTTCGCATTTCAAAAATTTTTCATTTTCTCACTTTGCTATCACCTTCTACTTTTATCTTTTAACAAATGAGGAAATGTTCAAGAACTAACGTTAACAATAATCTTGAATCGCTGATTTTAATTATTTCTTATATTAGATCGACTTATGTTTTCATACATTTTTTTCAGAGTAACTATATATTTATATTGGACCGACATAAATAACTCCCCAAAATATAAATTGGATTAATAATTTTCTTTTTAATTTTCATAGTATTTTTAAGTCCCATAAGACAAAAACTAATCCATTTCAGATGCAAATTTTATTATTTAAGGATTTTTCGTTAACTAATAAATTATTACATATATAAAACGATATTTAAATTCAAACACTTGTCTAAATAGACGAGTGAATTAATTATTTGACTAGTAATTGGGGGACTTTGTCGGGTCGGACGTTTGCCACCCGTAGGCCCTGGTGACCATGTCCAAATTACTAGAACCAAGACAAGAATGTCTGAGTTTCCAAGAAGTCACATACTAGGACTTGGCTGACTTTATTATATAATATAAAAACAGTTATTATATAAATCATGGCTCATGATTGCTGAATTAGTCACCGACGCGCTTTCTGTTTTCCTTCAAAAACAAAAACCAAATCATCATTTCCACCTTTAATTCCTCCCTCCATTCTCAAGTCAACATTATATGCAGCTACACATATTTTGTTGTAACGTTCTAGATACATATTTTTAATTATATCGATTTTACCTGTCATGTCGGAGATTCAAATCCGGCAACTTAATCAGTTGAGGGAGATATTCGCTCGCTTCGACATGGATTCAGACGGAAGTCTGACCATGTTGGAGCTAGCGGCACTCCTAAGGTCACTCGGGATGAAACCCTCGGGTGACCAACTTCAAGCACTGCTTAAAAGGATGGACTCCAATGGCAATGGCTCTGTCGAGTTTGATGAACTGGTCAGAGCCATAATGCCGGACATGGATGCTCAGATTCTGCTTAATCAAGAACAGTTACTTGCCATGTTTAAGTGCTTTGATCGCGACGGCAACGGCTATATCTCGGCTGCCGAGTTGGCCGGTGCAATGGCGAAGATGGGCCAGCCGTTAACGTACCGCGAGCTGACTGAGATGATCAAGGAGGCTGACACGGATGGTGATGGTGTTATCAGCTTCAATGAATTTGCAGCTATCATGTCTCGCTCTGCATCTGATTTCTTAGGACTCAAGAAGAAAACAAGTTCATTGGACTAACTTCTTGTAGATTCTTGTGTTTTTCTTTTCTTCTTTTTCATTGTTTTGTTTGATCTGTAGCTTGTACTATAATAATTCTGTAGTTTTTCTATTAGTATCTGGTGAATACTCAGACACGAAGATATCCGAAGATAATATCTAAGATGTTGATAGTTTGATATATATTATGTTATATATTTTAGTTAAATATGTCAAACTATGTAACGGTGCTATTATCTTCATATGAAATATGGAATCAAATAAGGGCATTTGATTTGTTGAAATAGTAGATTGGTGATTTTGAATTTGAATTTTTCTGACTGCATAATTTAGGAGTTAGATCTATGAATTATGACATGGTGTATTCAACTTGAAGAATATACAATAATGAGATGTCAGTTACTTGAATTAGTAGTGGAAGTTAGTGCTTTGCCAAATACCAACATGCATCTTTGTCAACGCCTGGTTGTGTTGAATAAGTGTTTTCAACACACATTTTGACAATTCAGAAATTGGACAACAGGACAACAATGTCACAATTTGGCTCGTTATTTTATTGTTAGATCACAATCATAAGAATTGTTTATGGCAGGGCTAGTTACACAATCAAGATATTTTGCTGGTTTTTTTGGAGCTTTTGTTTTGATCTCTATGTTTGATCCTACTTAATGTGTTTAAGTTTGAAATACCATGCCTGCATAAACTTTATCTATGTAAATAGTTTTCTTTTCATTGTTTATTAATAATGAGAATTGGTTTCAAGTTCTTAATCTGTACCCTTTATGTAGCCAGAACATCTTCTGAATAATAATGAACAAAGTGTAGTATAGTATGAATGAAAGAATACATCAAAATTTACTAACATGATTATTTAACATAACCTTCCTTTGATCATGAAGAAGCTATATCATAAATTCATAATCATCTGAACAAAATCCAAGGTAAAGGGCTGGTGTCGCGCCCCGAGGAAGACGCTTGCTCTACCTTAAATATGTACAATTGGAAGAAGGTTGTACCTCAAAGCCTATGAAAAAATTTACATCTATGTCCTCATGGATGAATTTTACAATACAAAAAAAAGTGGGAGAAAGAAAAATGTCTGCAATCATTGGTACATAGCTCTCCCTTCTATATGGAAGGATGCTTCCATGCGTCTAGACCCTTCGAATCGCTTGGAAGCTTCCAAACGAGCCGTGAATCCAACCGTGTTGTGTCTTATTGATCTCTGCCTCACCACATTACAGTATTCTGGATCATTTGTTTGTCCATCTTTTCTTATCCATTGTATCATTTGATGGAACATGGGGAAGAATCGCATTTGGATGGAAGCGTAGGTGAAATATGGAAGGAGCGCGGCGACAAGGACTAGCAGAGTGATGATCCAGTAAGATGGAGCCGGAGCCAGAGCTTCGACGAAGACCTTAAAGGCAGTGGTTGAGATGGTTGGAGTAATGGCTCCATAGGCTAAAAGGAATATGTACCATAGTGCAATGCTTCCCCAAATGAAAATATGTTGAATATAAGTGAAGTAACTAATGGACAATGCCATTTGGCAATTCACCACCCACACTACACAAGTGTACATGGTGGCGCCGAGGACTTCCATCTCGCCAACTTGGCCGCCTTTTCTGAATGCTTGGTGCTGCAATGTGTTAATGCAGAAGAAGAATATGATGGCAGAGCTAGCAACACCATTGAACATCCAGCCGGCGATTCGCTTCCAGCTAAATAGGATGTTTTGCACACCTTCTTGATATAGTAGTGGAAACTGAAAAATGAACACAAATGCAACATGTTATGACATGAAAATGAGTGGCATCACAATTGAGTTTTGAAGGATTCTCTAATCTCTCTACCTTGAGGCATATTTTAGAAGAGACATCTTGGTCGAACACTCCCAAAGCAATCACCGGTAGCGAAGTGAAGAAGACATTATAGAGTGACATGAACCAGTCATTGTATGCAGCTTGTCCTGAGAATGAGGCATACATCTCAAAGAAGAACAGAGTGAAGCCGAAGGCGACATTCTTGTAAAAGAAGTAACATATCTGCCAAACACAAAGACAAGTTTGTCAAAACCAATCTTAGCAACAGAATGTGTAAACACTAAACACAAGACAAGATTGTTACCATGGATGAGATCCTTCTATAACACCAGTGTCCGTGCACAAGAAGTAACCGTTCCAAAAATCGAAATTGCGCAATTGCAATATCACTTGACATAACAGCTTGCATTCCTTCAACACCACTGATACCAATTCCAATGTCTGCTTCTTGAAGCATTCCAACATCGTTTGCGCCGTCTCCAATTGCTAGAGTTGTACTTCCAGTTTTATTCTTAACCAACCTTGTAACCTGAATTATTATAACAGAAATTCCTTTTAAGAGACTGAAAATTTTTATCTTCTACATGAATAAGAAAGGAACATTAAACTACCAAGTAAAACTTACAAGTGCTTTCTGCTTGGGAGACGAACGACAGCATATAACAGACGCGCAGCCAACAGCAAGTTCAAGAAACAAGTCCTTGACATCATCCTCCAATGCATAAGTAAGAGACTTCCCATCAATAATCAGAGCCAGCGCCTCGGCGTTTTCATCTGATCTAGAAAGTAGTTTCTTTCCCTCCTGTATTTGACGAAGAACACTCGCCTTCATGGCCTAAAGAATCAGTTAAGTTCCATCAGAATCATACAACATATCATTGCCTGAAGCACATTGGAATACCAAACTATGCCTATTGAAAGAAATTATAGTTCAAATTCAAGGCTTACAGCATCAGAAGCAGTCTTATCCTCCATTTTTTCCAATGATTTGGTTTCTGGGGTGTCTGAGCTAATTATGATTTGTGTCATCCCTTGTCTGAGTAAACTACAAGCAAATCTGCAGTTACAAAAAAACAAACCAAATTAGTTACATCATGTTATTTGCAAATAGGAATCCAAAATTTACAGATAATCTTTGAAATTAAACTAATTACCCAATATTGATTGCTGTCTCCATTTTATCCCCAGTCAGAACCCAAAGCTTAATCCCAGCCTGTGCTAGTTTGTCAATGCACTCGGGAACCTGCACACACGAATCGATTCATAAGTACACAAGCGAAAAAAAGAGTGCAAAGATCTTGTTTCCTCTACTTCAGGGTTGCTCTTGATCTGCACTCACTAAGTTCTTGGCCTCTGTGAATTCTATATTGAATTGGTTGTACTCTTCCTCTTTAAGTTCGCGATACGCAAGTATCAAGGTCCTCAAACCAGAATCAGCATAAATGCTAATGTGTTCCTTAGTCTTCTCTTCATACTCCCTTCCGTTTCTTGCAAGTCTCTCAAACATGACACTGCTTATGCAAGCAACAATGAAAGTGAAATTAATGCTTAGAACTTAAGAAAACAAGATTGAAATGGTTTCTATATAAATCTTTAACTAGTATGTCTAAGAAATGAAGAACAAGATTACAAACCTGTCGGCGCCTTTGCTAAGTAGTAGTAGTTTCCCTTCCTCATCTCTTACAATTACAGACATTCGCTTCCTCGCGCTGCTAAACTCCAATACATTTAGAAGTTTGTAGGACCTGAAAAAGTGAAATGACATGCTGTTATTAATGCAAAAGAAATCAGATTGTGAAGACTTGATATCCAAGAAAAAGAAAAGTAAACTGACCTTTCAATTCTCTGGCCTGTTCTGGGATCAAATTCGCGCAGCGAAATAGCCGTGTGTGTCCTTTCATAGAACTCAAACCCAAGTTCTCTGGCTGCAATCACAAAAGCTGCCTCATCCGGCGATTCAGCTTCGTACGAAACCTTGCCAGTTACTTCATCAACCTCAGGTATTGCAGTATGACATACAGCCAACAAAGTTAGGAAGTTGTGAATGACATTGGCATGAGGCTCTTTGACCCAATTTCCATTCATAATCCTTTCATCTGTGAAGTTAAAGCCTTTAATGGATGGCTTTGCAACATTGTTGTTAGACCTTTGTCCAAATGGTGAGTCTTTTCTCTTAGATAGAGCTCTCTCAACTTCTGTAATTGTTCGTCCGTAAGCAACGCCAGCTATAGAACACTTGATGAACTCCATAGAATTGCAAGTCAAAGTTCCTGTTTTATCCGAAAGGATAGTGTCAACTTGACCAAGTTCCTCATTCAAATTCGATGTGCGAGCATGCGCCGGCCTATCAGTTTCTGGATAGTACATGTGCACATCCTGGTTGATGAAAATGCTCTGAAGAACTTTCACAATTTCGATGGATACATAGAGGGAGATTGGAATCAAGTAACCATACAACATAAGTGCTGTCAAGAAATGAAGAAGTGCAGCTTCCACTGGTTTATTGGGATCAAAGTAAACTGTGGTATCATCAGGCCTAAGGTACCATCTCTTCATTCTTCCATCATCAATGTCTTCGTTTGTCCAAATCCCAAAGAATATGGACCCAATAAAAGAAAGCAAAATCAAAACAAAGAACAAGAAGTAGATAATCTTATCCATTCTTCTCTCAACTTTGCTTCTTTTTGATGGTGGTTCTGTTGCATTCTGCATAACCTTTGTATCATGACCAGTGAAGATTACCACACCAAACACAAAATCTGTGTTCCTCAGCTTCGAGTCACGAAGCAGTATCTGCTGAGGTGCAAGAGGATACTGCTGATCCTCATACTCCATGCTGCCTACAAATGTGTACAAATTCGCATTCGGATCTTCACATTTGATAATAGCCTTGAAATTTTGGTAGTTTGAGTCTTCCTGCAACTTTGAAGTTGTTTCCAGTGCTTGTTTCAGCTTCAGATTTGTTTCTCCATCAAGATTCATGGTCTCAACATAGCAAATCGCGTCGTCATAGCTCGACGAAAGTAAGATGAGATCAGCAGGGAAAAATTCATCCTTTTCCACCTTCACTATGTCTCCAACCCTTAAATTTCTCCATTTAGATGTTTCAAAAACACCATTTCCACGATGTACCTTAACCTTTCTGTTATTCATCTCAATATCCTGATGAAATTAAGACACAATTTTATCAACCTAGGAATTATCAAAAGTAGCAGAATCTAGTCTAGTATACTACTTATGCAAATGACCCAAAAAGAATTGAACATATTTCATAACAAAACAAGTGTAATTAACATAATTTAAGTTGAATCTAACACCATATCACTGAATATTAGTATATTACCTGCTGTTTTCGCCTATAATCTTCGATGAACTCTTTGGCCATTGTAGCAGCAACCACAACCAATAAAGGAACAACATTGCTGATCGCCGAGTATGGCGCAACCGGAAAGAAGGACAAAATTGCCACCACAAGGAAGTAGAAATTTGCAACTCTCCTAAACTGCTCAAACAATGATTTTGGTAGAAAAGTTGCTAATGTATACTTAGTAGTCCTAACATAATTATCACCATAATTTTGAAGACTAGCCTCTACACGTTCAGGATCATTACAATAAACTTTCCTTGAGAAACCAGGTCCACCTATAAGAGAATGTTCATCTTTCATTGAAGCTTTACCACAAGTGAATGCATGGATTCTACTGAAATGGTGCTTCCTCCTCCTTCCACCAGCCATTTTTGTTGAATCTCCAAGTAATCAAGCTCCTCAAAAATTCAAAAAACCAGATTTTGACACCAACCCAAGATCTTATTGAACCAAATGAATGAAAGAATGGAACAAACTAAACCAAACCAAGTTCTATACAAAAAGTTCTTTACTCTTGAACTAAAAAAAGAAAAGAGTGATGAAGACAAATTGATAAGACCCCAGAAAGGAAAAAGGACACCTTATTATACAAGTAATGAAATTTGAACAGAGAGACTAAAAAATACTAATTAATAAATGAATAATGACGAAGATGAAGAAGGTGTTATTATTATAGCTCTCATTTCCCTCTAATTCCCTTCCCTACCCGAAGCTGAAAGGTATAACTTGTCAATGAAACTGAATAGGAACAAGAACACGGCAATGTCTTTGATTGAGAAATTTACAAAGAAGACTTAGCACCCCATTTTGACCAAAACTCTCTCTCTTACAAATTCATGGACTTTTTCCAAGTTGCACATGTGAAAATTTATAATTTAATAGATGTTTCTATATGCTTTCCCTCTGCTTGGTCTCCAAGACTCACGTAATGGACGAATACATGAATATTCTTCACAAAGTTTTCTTTTTTATTCTTTTCTTCTAGTAGTGTAACATTTTCTCCTGGGGTGAAAAAGAAACATCATGCTCTAGTATGAATTGGATTAAAAGAATGACCGGTTTTTAGGTATAAAAGCAAATTAACACGTCTAAATATATATAATTCAAATTTATTTTCTCTAATTTCATAACTTTTTTTACTCAGTAAAACATTATTTCGTTACATAGCTTGCCATATCGAACTGCTAGATTGTTCAAGTTCGTCAATAATTTAGACGCAGTTAATGTTTAGGGATAATTTTGGTAAAATTAAATATTAGAGATATTTTATAAAAAAAAATTATAAATATCAAAAACAAAAGATATATTTTGCTTAACAAATAATGACTTAATTACTATGACATATATAAATATAACAATATTATTTATACGTCAAATATTCTTATACCTATAAAAATATAATTATTTCTTTTTATAATTGATATCATTTTAATATCAATATTTTCATAATAATTAATATGTATATAAAAAGAGATATACACATATCTGAATTAATACTAATATATACTAAATCATACCACTTTTATACTAAAAATCAACCACAATTAAATATTGTGTGTATAAAATATGTATTAAAATACTAAATATATATATATAAATAGTAAAATACCACATAAAAATATAGCTACAGAAAGTAACATGTGTCGTTGTCAAATGACAAATATAGAAGAATAGATTATAGAACACAGGTTCTGGCTGGCAAGTATAGCGTTGGCGTAGTTTAGGAGAACCCGAATTAAATGCTAACTGCTAAGATGAAAAAAATTTATTTAATTCAAGTTTTCAAATAAATAATTGGAGGCTAATTAATGAGCGCGCTGAAAATTTTGCACATATAGGTTTTCTAGAAAGTTTTTTGTCTAGAAACCAAGATTGGTACCATTAAAGTTCCGCCATTATACATGAACAATATTTAGATTTAGATTTAGATTTATAACTTTCTTTTATTTGTTGATCTAGAACGCTTTTGTACTTTTTTATTTTTGCTATTTAAATGTTTAACATATTTAATTTAATATATAATAAAAAATACAGATATGTTATACATCTAAGTAATATTGTCATCTAAGTTCAATCAAATAGATCCAACAAAAATCACCCTCATTAAAAAGAACGTGATTACATCCGCTATGTTATTGTCGTCGTCTTCTTCTTCTTCGTGTTCTTCCTCTTCCTTATCCTTCTTTTACTCCTGCTCCTGTTCCTTTTCCTTCTCCTTCTTCGCATATTTTGTTGGTGTTGTTATTGCTATATTGCATTAGAAGGTGGAGAGAAAAAACTTTGAACTGTGCAGAATAACGAATCCAAATATACCTTAATTCACTCAAAAATGAACCGAAATTATATAATAATTAGGACACAATTAACTTAAAAATGAATCGAAATTACATAATGAAAATTTATTGTAATAATTAGCTAAGCTATAAATTAAATTAATTCATGTTTAACTTTTAAGTTAATTTCATGAAGATTTTAGTTCTAGGTAAATGTCAAAAGCTTTCTAGAATATTATTAGTATAATCTAAAAAAGAATAGGTATCTTCTTATTTTCTTTTTATACGTTATATTTCCATTTATTTCATTTGATGACATTGTACCTGTTTTTAACTTTTTAAACTACATATATCTATCACAATAAGATAAGATTCATTGAAAAAGCCACTTAAATACAAATGATGATGAGGGGAAAAAGAAAGTTACGTAAATGAAAGTTTAGTTTAATAATGTTAATGGAGTGGATCTGACAAAATACAAGTTGAATACAATTATACTAGAAGTACATAAAAAATTATTATTAAATTAATTATTTGATTTTATAAATATATTAAAATATAAATTATATTTAAATTAAATTATATATGTATTTATAAATAAATATATGATAATTAATATTTTGTATATATGCAGATATTATTTTTTAATAAAATGGTAAAATAAAATTGATGCATAATTGGGTTGAGTTGGTGAGAGAGAAAAGGAAGGTGTAAATCCAAAGATAACAAAAGTCCAAAGATGTTGTATTTTAGGAATTTGGAGAATACGTTAACGATGCGTGGGAGAAGGGTTAGGTCAAAGAGGCTGCCCCTTCACATGCTCTTAATTATTATTATAATTACTACTTACTAATTAAATTACTACTACATACAACCACCATAATTTTTCTTCTCAAAATGGTATGATTCCTCTGCATTAATTTAACAAAATATCTCTGCACAATAATAAAAATCAATTATCAAATTAATTATTATATTCGTATATATTTATACATGTTTTAGGTTTTTTAGTAGAATAATTAATTATTAACATAATTAAATTTTTCATAAACATAAAAATCAATCACTGTTACAATTCTATGATTTATTCATATTTTTATTATAAATATAAATCTAATTTAATTATATTATTTATAAATTTTGATTATATAATAAAATTTGTTAATGAATTATACTTCAAATGGCATAATTTTCCTATACTCATTTAAGATTTATTTACTTATTTATTTTTAAGATGGCTCTAGCTATAACTATATGAATTCCAGGATAAATAAAACAAAGATTTAATCAAGATTGAAAATGTCTTGACCCATTAATTTGGATTTTGGATTTAAGTTTAAAAATTGAAATATAATTTTTAACCGGGAAACAGCTTTTTACTTTAATTTATTGAACCGCTTTATGCCGGTAAGGTTGACTTAATAAGAATTCTGAAATATAATAATATGGAGTTATTTAAAAGATAACAACAATATAATGAATATATAGAATAGTCTCATTAAAAATACATCAACAATTAAATACACGTGGTTTTGATACAAAGTTCTTTTCCTTCATTACGATGATGGCTTTATTTGAAGTTTCTAGATAAAATGATTAGTATATATTTGCACCATTAATTTTATTATCCAGATATAATTTAAACTTTCTAACTAACCAATAAAAAAATATATAATACAGAATAAAGTAGAATATGGTACACACTAATGGCCATAACCACGCTCCATGCCATAATAATGCAAGTTTCTAACATAGCAAAATTTAAAAGTAGAGGTAGAATATGATATACTTTGGAGAATTTAATTTCGAAATAATATTAGTATAAAATAATTTTATACATATATTTAATTATGTAATATTATATTGGTAAAAATAATTATTTTTAAAAATATTTAAAATGATCATAATTTATTATTTTTTATCATCATTTTTAGTTATCAATTCAATTCATTTAGTCTAGTTTATAATGATTCAATAAGGCTGCGTTTGTTTATAGGATTGGAATACTGAGACAGGGGCACAAAAATACAAAATCGTATTTAACAGATGAGACATAAATAGAGACATTATGTCTAAAAACACTAAATTAGTATATTTTGTATCCATCCTGACAGAAAAGATAGAAAAACTAACAAGAGACACAACTTATTTTTTATTTTTTTCTCACTATTCTTGTTAATTTTTAATAAATATCTTTTTTATTATTATATTTTTCTTCTCAAAATTTTTTAATGAAAAAAATGAGAATAAATTGGATTTTTATAATTTCTTCTAATTTATCACCAAATTGAATATAGAAACACAATTTTTTATATCTTTGTCCTTTGTGTCTTGTTCTCAGTGTCTTGTCTTGTCCCGTTCTTAGAAACAAACGCACCCTTAACATACTTTTAACCTACACTTTTAACTTTTAAGAAAAAATCTCTACAACCAAGCAAAATACTTAACTAAGTCCAACCAAGTTGTTATAACCGTTTTTCACACCACGCACTTCTTCTTCTTTTTCTTCTCCTTCTCCTTCGCACACTACAAGAAAATCACTGAGTACCGTCGGAATTACCATTGGAGTTAGTGTCGATCTGTACCAGCGGATTTATCGTCAGATTTTTCGACGGAAAAGAGTAAAAATTCGTCGCCATAAAAGGTTATCGTCGCAAGAGATTTTCCATGCTAAAACCGATGGTAATTATTGGCGCAAAAATATAACTCACCAGCACCAATGTTACTGTCGGATTTTTAGTCGCTATATTCTGCCAATATCATGGTTTACTGAAACACGTCGTTTTCCGATAGTAAATCCAACGAAAAAATTGAGTTAAAATTCAAATACAAAACCTATTTCTCTCTCTCTCTCTCTCTCTCTCTCTCTCTCTCTCTCTCTCTCTCTCTCTCCCGAGCCACCGCTACACGTCATTGTCGATTCTGCTACTGCTACTATCCCCACCGCATCCTACGCCGTGGTTGCCATTCACGTTGTCATCACTGTCGTCTCTGTTACCACTACATTAAAGAGATCCTACAGCTACTATCATCAGATTTATTGTTGGTATGGTTATTTTATTTTTATATATTAATTTGTGACTTTATTATTTTGTTAGGATTTTTGTTAGATCAGTGATTAAATTTGTTTAACAAAGTGTGTGATTAAGATTTGTTGTGTTAATTTAATGGATGTAAAAATTAAATAATATTAGAGTAGATTAAGTAAGGTGAGATTAAGAGTGCTTGAGTTCTTGAAAGATTATTTTAGTTGAATTTAGTGAATGAGTTTTTTTCAATTACATTAAACTTATATTGCTTATTTTTGTCATGCCTCTTATTAGTTTGGTGAAGTTAGAATTAAGTTTTAATTAATTAGAATAGTGAGTTTTATTTATTCTTTCAAATTAGTTTTTGAATTAGTTTTAGCTTGTGAATTTAATATGTTGTCCTTTTTATTAGAATGGTACTATTTTCATTGAGATTAGTTGAAGTTTGCTTTTTTTTTTTTGTTATTTGTGAGTAATATTTCAGGTTGGTTTTCTATCTCTGAATATAATGAATTGTTTAAATTTTATGTTGGACTTACTTTTCTTAAGATAGAGTTTTAGGACGGAAGTGGGAGAAAGTTACATAGTGGCACCTTCTCGAAATCTTTGTTTGCTGGAAAATTGTAAAGTTATAAGGGGTTGCACACTAGAACGGTTAGGATTTGATATTTTATCGAATGCGTGTATGTTATAACTTATGCCTGCAGCTATTTTCCTATGAAAACTGTTATATTTATTTGATGGATGTCTCTGAATTAAGGAGAAGTTTTGCTAAATTATCATTTAAATTGTTTAAAACATGTTTGGTTTGTCAGAAAATGATAATTGTATTTGGCGGGAGATTCTAATTATAGGGTACACTCTGCCGAATTTTTTTAAAAAAATTAATAATTCGTGTCATTCGTTGAATTCTAAGGTGTGTGTTTTAATATGATTCCAAGTCATCGTCTATGAATGCATGATAGGAATAACGGTGGCCGAGAGATTTAAAACATGACTTCTTTGAGGTGGTTGACGCGTTTCTTGCGCATGTCTTCAGCATGGAACCATTTAGGTTTGAAAGAGTATCCAGGTGTCCGTGTCAAAAGTGTCGACTAACTAAGTGGTTAGGACCTGCGGACATAACGCTTCACCTCTGTCGGAACGGGTTCAAGAATGGGTATTGGATATGGACGGAACATGAAAAAGTGGACAAGCATGGAATTAACCTGTCTGCCTCGAAATTGAATAGCTGGGTCCGATGGTCGATCAACAAGAGTTCGGGTGGTGAGAGAACTAAACATGAAAAAAATGACTTGGGAGGGTAACCAAGAGAGATACAATGAGATGGTATTTTTTGCAACAGGTGTTACGAAATTAGAAGAGTCTGAACAAGAGCCTAACCCAGAGATAAAGAGATTTTATCATCTGTTAGAATCTGCTGTGAAACCTTTGTTTGAAGGGTGTGTTCATTCGGAGTTGTTTGTATGTGTTAGAATGATAAGTATTAAGTCAGAGTCAAATCATATCCAAGAGTCTTTTGATAAGTGGACCACACTTTGTAACGAACTGGTATCTGTCAGGACAACGGGCATTCCCCGAAACCACTACAAAGCAAAGAAGTTAGTTTCAAAATTGGGTCTAAATTCGATAAAAATTGATTGTTTTTTGAATGGTTGAATGCTATATTACAAGAGGGATATAGACCTAACTGAGTGCAGATTTTGTAGATCAACGAGGTTCCAAGTCGAAAGAGAACAGATTGGTAAACGCCTGTTAAAGAAAGTTTCAATGAAACGAATGCACTACTTGCCCTTAATCCTTAGGTTGAAACGATTGTATACATCGATGTGTTCGGCCCCTCACATGACCTGGCATAGTAACAGCAAGAGAGATGATGGAATCATGACGCATTCGTCACATGGAGAAGCTTGGAAGCATTTTGATCAGGTCTATCCTACATTTGCAAGCGAGCCTAGAAACATTAGACTACCTTTGTGTTTTGACGGGTTCGCACCGAATTCTAATTTCGGTAACGCGTACTCTTGTTGTCCTATAGTTGTGACACCTTATAACTTGAGTCCCAAAATGTACATGACGGACCTTTACATGTTCCTAACTTGCATCATACCTGGGCCCATCAATCCCAAGACCAAAACAAATGTCTTCTTGCAGTTCTTCCTAGATGAGTTAAAGGAGTTATGGATCTATGGTGTAGAAATATATGATATTTCGATGAAAACAAATTTTTAACTGCATGTTGCATTGATATGGACCATTAACAACTTTCCTGCATACGAGATGTTGTCAGGTTGGTCCACTCAGGGCAGAATGGCACGTCCCATTTGTATGGAGGATACAAAGACATTTTGGTTAATGAATGGCGGTAAGAATTCATGGTTTGATTGTCATCAAAGATTCCTCGACATGCATCATCCTTTTTGGAGCAACAAGGACTCGTTCAAAAAAAATAAAACTGAACAACAAGAGGCACCCGTGAGGTTGGGTGGTAGACAAGTTTGGCATCGTGTTAGTAAAATCTAAGGATCGTCGATAACATGGCAGGTTTGAGACCTACGGGATATGGCAGGAAGTATAATTAGACTAAAGAGAGTATATATTGGGAGTTACTTTATTGAAACGACAACTTGGTTTGACATTATCTTGATGTGATGCAGATTGAAAAAACGTGTTTGATAATATCATGCACACAGTAATAGATGATGAGCGAACAAAGGATAACGATAAGGCTAAGTTAGAATTGGCGGACATTTGTAGGCCACCAGATCTTAACTTAAAGAGACTTAATAACCAGCGGTGGGCTAAACCAAAGGAGGTGTTCGCTCTAACAAGGGTCATAGACAAAATGTTTGTAAGTAGATTAGAGGATTAAGGTTTCTTGATTGTTACGCCTTTAACTTGAGCAAGTGTGCAAACGTCTCACAAGATAGGCTTGCTAGGTTGAAGAGTCATGATTGTCACGTCTTCATGGAGTCTTTGCTTCCTGTCGTGTTTAGAGAACTTCCAACTAACATCTGAAAATTCCTCACAGAAATAAGTGAGTTCTTTAGGGAGTTATGTGCCACAAAACTTAGTATTAATGATCTCATAGTTATAGACAGGAACATTCCCATCGTACTTTTTAAGCTAGAGAGGATATTCCCTCCATCATTTTTTAACGTTATAAAACACTTAGTAATCCACCTACCATACGAAGCAATACTATGTGGGCCGGTCCAATTTAAGTGGATGTACCTATTTGAGAGGATGATTGGTCCATTCAAGCGCATTGTGAAGAACAGAGCTCAAATTGAGGGCAGCATTTGCGAAAGTTCTATATAGTGGTCGATTGGAAAGAAAACAAATAACACCAAAGTTTGGATTCGTGAGGATTCAGGCGGTGGTCTCATTCTGATTGGTTTAGTATGTTGCACAACATAATTCAATTATAGTATTTCTGTCACACTACATACAAGATGTGCGTGCTTAAATTTGAATGGTACGATCCAAGTTCGCGACAAGGAATACGAAAGTACAAGGACTACGATACCACTGAAGTTAATGTAACTAGAAAATATAGGCACTACGATCCTTTTATTCTACCTCAAAATGCACGACAAGTATATTATTTGCCTTATTCGTGTTCATGCAAGTCTAGTTAGGTGGTTGTGGTTAAGACTAAGCCAAGAGGCCGCATTGAGTCTGATGATAGGACAAAGGGTCAGGAACCTTACCAGATTAATGACTGGTGGACGAAATTGTGATCATGAATAATGGCTCCAAAGGCTTGGTGCTCTCAAACGTGAATCACACTTTATCACAACTCCGCACAACTAACCAGCAAGTGTACTGGGTCGTCCAAGTAATACCTTACGTGAGTAAGGGTCGATCCCACAGAGATTGTTGGTATGAAGCAAGCTATGGTCATCTTGTAAATCCCAGTCAGGCGGATTTAACTAATTTAAGAGATTATTGGATTCTTGAATAATAATAAAATAAACAGAAAATAAAGATAGAGTTACTCATGTAATTCAATGGTGAGAATTTCAGATAAGCGTATGGAGGTGCTGTGTTCCTTCTGAATCTCTACAATCCTACTTCTTCCTTCCATTTTTTTATCACTCCTTTCTATGGCAAGCTGTATATAGGGCATCACCGTTGTCAATGGCTACATCCCATCCTCTCAGTGAAAATGGTCCAAATGCTCTGTCACAGCACGGCTAATCATCTGTCGGTTCTCAATCATGTTAGAATAGAATCCCTTGATTCTTTTGCGTTTGTCATCACGCCCAGCAATCGCGAGTTTGAAGCTCGTCACATTCATTCAATCCCGGAATCCTACTCGAAATACCACAGACAAGGTTAGACTTTCCGGATTTCCATGAATGCCGCCATCAATTCTAGCTTATACCACGAAGATTCTGATTAAGGAATCTAAGAGATATGCGTCCGGTCTAAGGTAGAACGGAAGTGGTTGTCAGTCACGCGCATTCATAGGTGAGAATGATGATGAGTGTCACGGATCATCACATTCATCAAGTTGAAGTGCAACGAATATCTTAGAACAGGAATAAATCGAATTGGATAGAAAATAATAGTAATTGCATTNNNNTTGCATTGAAACTTGAGGTACAGCAGAGCTCTACACCCTTAATCTATGGTGTGTAGAAACTCCACCGTTGAAAATACATAAGTGATGAACGTCCAGGCATGGCCAAATGGCCAGCCCCCATGAAAGACCGAATGGTCAATCGAACTAGATAGTCCAAGACTCCTAAAACAATAGTAAAAAGTTCTATTTATACTAAACTAGCTACTAGGGTTTACAGAAGTAAGTAATTGATGCATAAATCCACTTCTGGGGCCCACTTGGTGTATGTTTGGGCTGAGCTTGATCTATCCATGAGCTGAAGCTTCTCTTGGAGTTGAACACCAAGTTGTAACGTGTTTTGGGCGTTCAACTCTGGTTCGTGACGTGTTTCTGGCGTTTGACTCCAGAATGCAGCATGGAACTGGCGTTGAGCGCCAGTTTACATCGTCAAATATCGAACAAAGTATGGACTATTATATATTGCTGGAAAGATCTAGATGTCTACTTTCCAACGCCGTTGAGAGTGCACCATTTAGAGTTCTGTAACCCCTGAAAATTCATTTCGAGTGCAGGGAAGTCAGAATCCAACAGCATTAGCAGTCCTTTGTCAGCCTCCTATCAGAGTTTTGCTTAGGTCCCTCAATTTCTGCCAGAAAATACCTGAAATCATAGAAAAACACACAAACTCATAGTAAAGTCCAGAAATGTGAATTTAGCATAAAAACGAATGAAAACATCCCTAAAAGTAACTAGATCATACTAAAAATTACCTAAAAACAATGCCAAAAAACGTATAAATTATCCGCTCATCACAACACCAAACTTAAATTGTTGCTTGTCCCCAAGCAACTGAAAATAAATTAGGATAAAAAAAGAGAATATACTATAAATCCCAGAATATCAATGAATATTAATTCTAATTAGATGAGCGGGACTTGTAACTTTTTGCTTCTGAACAGTTCTGGCATCTCACTTTTTCCTTTGAAGTTTAGAATGATTGGCTTCTCTAGGTACTTAGAATTTCGGATAGTGTTATTGATTCTCCTAGTTAAGTTTGTTGATTCTTGAACATAGCTACTTTTATGAGTCTTGACCGTGGCCCTAAGCACTTTGTTTTCCAGTATTACCACCGGATACATAAATGCCACAGACACATGACTAGGCGAACCTTTTCAGATTGTGACTCAACTTTGCTAGAGTCCCCAGTTAGAGGTGTCTAGAGCTCTTAAGCACACTCTTTTTGCTTTGGATCACGACTTTAACCACTCAGTCTCAAGTTTTTCACTTGGGCCTGCATGCCACAAGCACATGGTTAGGGACAGCTTGATTTAGCCGCTTAGGCCTGGATTTTGGTTCCTTGGGCCCTCCTATCCATTGATGCTCAAAGCCTTGGATCCTTTTTACCCTTGCATTTTGATTTTATGGGCTATTAGCTTTTTCTGCTTGCTTTTTCTTTTTCTTTCTATTTTTTTTCACTACTTTTTTTTTCGCAAGCTTTTTGCTTTTTCATTGCTTTTTCTTGCTTCAAGAATCAATTCTATGATTTTTCAGATCATCAATAACATTTCTCTTGTTTATCATTCTTTCAAGAGCCAACAATTTTAACATCCATAAACAACAAGATAAAAAATATGCACTGTTCAAGCATTCATTTATAAAACAAAAAGTATTATCACCACATCAATATAATTAACTAAATTCAAGGATAAATTCGAAATTCATGTACTTCTTGTTCTTTTGAATTAGGAACATTTTTTACTTAAGAGAGGTGAAGGATTAATGAAATTATTCATAGCTTAAGACATAGTTACTGTTCCGAGGGTTACCTGAAACGTGTAGCTCGGTCGTCTTGGTGAGGCCCGAGGTGGGGGTCAGGGACCCGAGCTTGATATGTGGAGTGGTTGGTGGTTGTACCTGCAATGACACTCCGATGCTTAAGTTAGCATGGGTCCAAGCAGATATTGAGTAGAATTAGAGTATGAGTTATACCTGGGTGCTCCAGTGTATTTATAATAGTTGGCCGTGATCTTCCCTGGATAAGATATTCTTTATCTTATCTTATCTTTTGGGAGTCTTTATCTTTATCTTTGTGGAACCGCCTTTTCTAGGCCTTTTCGGCCTTTAGGTTTTGGGTTGCGTTCCTTTTTGATGGGCCTTCTTTGCTTTATGTTTCCGAGGTCCGACCTTGAGGCATGGGCCTTAGGGCGAGGTCGGACCTCCTTCAAATTTTGCCGAGTTGGGGAGCTCGGTCAGGGTATGAACAGTGCCCCTACCCGAGTTCGTCCTTTTTGAGAGGTCGAGCTCGGGCATAGTAGTTTTTCAAAATTCAAACAGTGGCCGTTCCTGCATTTATTGCATTTTACCGTTTCTCCTCGATTTCCGTTCGGGCTTTTGTGAAGGCATTATTTATTTGCCCCTCTCCTCCTTTTCTTCGTTTATTCTGTTCCCTTCCTGTTTTCTTGAGTTTTCGCCATTTGCTTCTTCTTTCTCTTTGTTCTTCTTCCCCGAATCTTTCTGTGCGTTTTTTCCGGGGTTCCCTCTGCGCTGCTGTTTTCGTTCTCCTTGCATCGGAGCTCGTCGTCTTCTTCCTTTCTTCCAGGTTTGTTCCCGTCTTATCTTCTTTGTGCACATATGCTTCTGTTTTTGTGTTGCTCTTTGTTTGTTTCTTTTTCTCTATGCCTGGGTTGCCCCGAAAAGAGGCGCCGCCATTGCATTGTTGTTTGTACATGGGGGGGACTCTTTTTTGTTCTCTGGTATCTTGCTCCGGGTTGCTGTATTTTCTTCTGAAAGATCTTTGTTTCTTGCTTTGCTGAATGGGTTTTCGCTGTCTGCTTTTATGTGATTTTGCTTGCTGTTGTATTCTTCTTTGTAGGCAAGAATTTTATGTCTCGAAAGGTTCTTCAAGCGATGTCGACCAAGATTCCAAGTGGTCTTGGTTGGGTAGATCCTGTTCCTCTAAGAGTCCATTCTGTGGTAGATTCTGAGTATTTAGCTAGGTTTCGTAGGCAATGTAGCATATGTGAAGATAGAGAGTCTGAGAGGGATTATGAATTAGTAGCCCCGGATTCCGAGGAGAGAGTTTGCTTCCCGCCCTTAGATAGTTCCGAGAAGCTCTTCTTTTACGCTTATGATTGTTTTTTCTCCAAGCTGAGTGTCCGACTTCCTTTTACCGACCTGGAGTCCGAGGTGTTATGGTCTTGTAACCTTGCCCCTACGCAGCTCCATCCAAATTCTTGGGC
>NC_029772.3:102295947-102296677 GCF_000817695.3 Arachis duranensis | reverse complement strand
TTTGTGGGTGTGGTGAGCAGTTTATGGGGTCGGGCACCTCACTTGGACACGAAGAAAATGTTGGGGGATCCAAGCCTTCTCCGTTCCGAGTTAGGTAGTTCCCGACCTCTTCCGAGATTCATCTTTTTAGTACTTTGGTTTTGCTTGTTTTTGCTGGAATTTCTGTTGTGGTAATCCCTTTCTTTATTTCTTGTAGAGATGTCTTCTCAGGCGGATTCCATGAAATTTCTTCGTCGGACGAAGAAGTCGGTGGCTGCTCGAAATCTCGAGGCCGGGGATGCTTCTGTCCGATCCTCTCCGCAGAAGACTACCGGGGGTGTTCAGACTCGGTCGAAGACTATTCCGACTCCCCAGTTCCGAGCTATAAGTCAAGATCTTCCGACCTCTGGGCCTGTTCCTTCTTCTCCTCTTTCGACTTCGGGTCCTCCTCCCAAGAAGCAGAAGACCTCTCAAGAGCCTGCGGGTTTTAACGATAAGGATTTCGATGCTCTTGGTTGGATTGAACAACATATTCTCCCTCAGACTTTCATTTCTACTGACGATGTGTCTATGGAGCACCATTTTCAGTATATGGCGCGGAGCTGTGTCCAGATGGCCAGTCTTCATGCTGCTATTGCCCGGGAGTTCAAGAAGTCCCCTATTGGTGCGACCAGCTCCCGACTTGAGAAGGCTCAGTCCGAGCTTGATAAGATTAGTCAACTGAAGGCTGCCAGGATTACTGAGCTGGAGG
>NC_029772.3:102294499-102295510 GCF_000817695.3 Arachis duranensis | reverse complement strand
TCTGAGGAGATGGCGAAGGCGGCTACAGAGAATTATACTCGGCTATATGTCGAGCTTGTGGAGACAAAGGAGAAGTTGCAATCTGCTCAGGATGATTTTTACGAGCTAGAAGGTCATGTGGCCAAGGGTATGGATGCTATGTTTGAAAATTTGAAGGCTCAGGTCCGGGTTCTTGCTCCCGACCTGGATCTGAGCTTATTCAGTACAGATAACATTGTTGTGGAGGGAAAGATTGTTCCTGCTCCTACTGAGGATGAGGTTCCGATGTCCGACCCCAAAGTTCCGGTTGAGAACCCGACTTCACCTTTGGTCGGGGATGGATCTGGTGTGGAGGTTTCAAACCGGGATGACGTTGCCGTCGATGCAGTCCCGATCTCTATGTTTCCTCCGCAGCCTGCTGTTGATGTGGAGTCCGGAAAGGACCTTGATCCTCTGTAATCTTTATTTTTGGTGTTTTGCCCTGCCTGTGGGCTCTTTTTTGGATGGTTTTTGTGAACGCTTTTGGACACCTTTTGCTTTATTTAGCTACTTGTAGTAACTTTATTATGCGGTGTTTTTTGTTCGCGTTTTGACTTTTCTGTTTCCGCTTTTGTGCTTTTTTAGTTGTTTTTGGATAACAACTTTTTAGCTAGCGTTTCGAAACTTCCTTTGATTTCGTTCTTTCGCTTGTACTTTTTAGTTGTTTTCTGTAAAGCAACTTTTTAGTAAGCGTTTCGAAACTTCCTTTGATTTCGTTCTTTCGCTTGTACTTTTTAGTTGTTTTTTTTTTTGTAAAGCAACTTTTTAGTAAGCGTTTTTCGAAATCTTGTCTCTCGCCGTTTTAAGGCTTCTTTCTTGGATCCGAGCTTTTTCTCGGTCCTCGGGCGCTCGAGTACCTCCTTTTGGTTGGGTCCGACTTTGTCGTTGGTCGGCCCTTTTGAGTTATTTTTGTAATCTCTTTTTATTTGGCTTTTTGAGCCATTTCAGAGTTACTTTATAACTTTCCCTTTGTTGGGTCCGACCTTGTTGTTG
>NC_029772.3:102279456-102293538 GCF_000817695.3 Arachis duranensis | reverse complement strand
TTTGTGAAGTAGTCGACCCCTACTATGAGGTATTTGACTTGCCCCGGTCCTTGGGGGAATGGGCCGAGTAGGTCTAGTCCCCATTTTGCGAAGGGCCATGGCGCAGTGATGCTGATAAGGTCTTCGGGCGGTGCCTTGTGAAAATTGGCGTGTTTTTGGTAGGGGGTGCATATTTTCACAAACTCCGCTGCGTCTCTTTGCAAGGTCGGCCAGTAGAACCCGGCTCTGACTACTTTCTTGGATAGTGCCCGAGCTCCGAGGTGGTTTCCACACATGCCTCCGTGGACTTCTTTGAGGACGCTTTTTGTTTCTGAGGTTGGGACGCACCTAAGGAGGGGGTTTGAGAATCCTCTTCTGTATAATACGTCGTGAATTAGTGTATAATTCTGGGCGTCTTTCGTGAGTCTTTTAGCTTCCTTTCTTTCGGTGGGGAGAGTTCCCGACTTCAGGTAGTTGAGTATGGGGGTCATCCATCCTTGTTGTTGGTCGGATATATTTAGTATTTCTTCCTCTCTTAACACGGAGGGAGATTGTAAGGTTTCTTGGAGGAGACTTCTGTTGTTGCTTCCGGGCTTGGTGCTGGCGAGCTTTGAGAGGGCGTCTGCTCGGGCGTTTTGTTCCCGAGGTATGTGTTGGATTTGTATTTCTGAAAAGTGGCGTAATTGTGCCTGTGTTTGGTCTAGGTATTTTTTCATAGTTGGGTCTTTGGCCTGGTAGCTTCCATTTACTTGTGACGTGATGACCTGGGAGTCGCTGAAGATCGTGATTCTCTGGGCTCCGACCTCTTCGGCTAGTTTTAGACCTGCTAGTAGGGCCTCGTATTCGGCTTGGTTGTTCGAAGCCTGGAACTTGAATTTTAGGGATAGTTCTATCCGTGTTCCTTGGTCGCTTTCGAGTATAACCCCGGCCGTTCCTTGGTTGCTTTCAAGTATAACCCCGGCTCCGCTTCCTGTTTTGTTTGAGGACCCGTCGACATACAGGTTCCATGAGAGTGGGGTTCCAGGGGTCTCGGTGTATTCTGCGATGAAGTCGGTTAGATACTGGGATTTTATGGCAGTCCGGGTTTCATAGTGGAGGTCGAACTCGGACAGTTCCACCGCCCATTGTAGTATTCGTCTTGCCAGGTCTGTTTTTTGCAGGATGTGTCTCATGGGTTGGTTTGTCCGAACTTTGATGGTGTGGGCTTGAAAGTAGGGACGGAGCCTCCGAGCTGTGAACACTAGGGCGTAGGCAAATTTTTCTATCTTCTGATAGTTTAACTCGGCCCCTTGTAGTGCCTTGCTTACAAAGTATATGGGGTGTTGTCCTTGGTCATTTTCTCGTATTAATGCTGAGGCGACTGCCCGATGTCCGACCGAGAGGTATAGTACGAGCTCTTCCCCTTTTAAAGGTCGGGTTAGGATTGGTGGCTGCCCGAGGAATTCCTTGAATTCTTGAAAGGCTTTTTCGCACTCCGGGGTCCACGAGAAGGGTTTCCCTTTCTTTAGGAGGGAGTATAGAGGTAGTGATTTTATCGCTGATCCTGCTAAGAATCTTGATAGGGCGGCCAACCTTCCATTCAGTTGTTGTACTTCTTTGACACACGTCGGGCTTTTCATATTGAGTATCGCTTGGCATTTGTCCGGGTTGGCTTCGATGCCCCTTTGAGTCAGCATGAAGCCTAAGAACTTTCCGGCTTCTGCGGTGAAGGTGCACTTCGTCGGGTTAAGTCTCATGTTGTGCTTTCTGAGGGTGCCGAAGACGCTGGTGAGGTCGGTCAGCAGGTTTCTGTCTTCTTGTGTCTTTACCAGCATGTCGTCGACGTACACCTCCAGCTGTAGTCTGATGTGTTCTGAGAATACTTTGTTCATTAGCCTCTGGTAGGTTGCCCCTGCGTTCTTCAGCCCGAAGGGCATTACTACGTAGCAGTAGTTTGCCCTTGGGGTTATGAACGAGGTCTTTTCTTGGTCGGGTCCATACATTGGGATTTGATTGTATCCCGAGTATGCGTCCATGAAGGAGAGATATCTACAGCCTGAGGCTGCGTCTACTAAGGCGTCGATGTTTGGTAGTGGATATGGGTCTTTGGGGCAGGCTTTGTTGAGATCCGTGTAATCGACGCACATCCTCCATTTTCCATTGGGCTTCTTTACCAGGACCACGTTTGCGAGCCATAGGGGGTATTTTACTTCCCGAATGAACCCTGCATCTAGCAATGCTTGTACTTGTTCCTCTATTGCTTGCATGCGCTCAGGCCCGAGCTTCCGGCGTCTTTGTTGGACAGGTCTGGACCCCGGTCTTCTCGGGCTTGAACTCGTCCGAGTTCTATTGTATTGACCTCTTTCCCCTTTAGGCTCAGGCTTTCGTTGTAGCATCGCCGTGCTAGTTTTTGGTCGCCTTTTAGGGTAGCGATTCCCTTTGTGGTAGGGAACTTCATACAGAGGTGTGGGGTTGCTGCTAGTCTGTTTAGGGTTGGTCGCCCAATGAGGGCATTGTATGCTGAAGTGACGTCGACTATAATGTAGTCGATGCTTAATGTTTTAGATTGCTCGCCTCTTCCAAAGGGAGTGTGTAGCGAGATGGATCCTAAGGGATGGATCGGGTGTCCCCTAGCCCAAATAGGTCGGTGGGATAGGCCTTTATCTCTTTTTCTTCAAGTCCGAGTTTGTCGAAGGCCGTTTTGAACAGGATATCTGCTGAGCTTCCTTGGTCAACCAGGGTTTGATGTAGGTTGGCGTTTGCTAGGATGATGGTGATTACCATTGGATCGTCGTGCCCGGGTATTACCCCTTGAGCATCTTCTCGGGGAAACGAGATAGTAGGTAATTCGGGCAGGGGGCTGTCTTCTCGGACATGATAGACTTCTTTGAGGTGTCTTTTGCGCGAGGATCTGGATGTTCCTCCGCCTGCGAAACCTCCATTTATCATGTGAACATGTCTTTCAGGGGTTCGCGGGGTTTGTTCAGCCCGATCTTCATTATCTCCCCTCCTTCTCTTCTTGGTCTCTTCTCCCTTCTCTGCTATGTATCTGTCGAGTTTTCCTTCTCTGGCTAGCTTTTCTATAACATTTTTTAGGTCGTGGCAGTCGTTAGTAGAATGACCATAGAGCTTGTGATATTCACAGTATTCGGACCGATCTCTCCCCGCTCTCTTGTGTTTTAGCGGTCGAGGTGGTGGCGATCTCTCCCTGCTCTCTTGTGTTTTAGTGGTCGAGGTGGTGGGATCTTTTCGGTGTGGCATACTTCTCTGTAGATGTCTACCAAGGAGACTCGGAGGGGGGTGTAACTGTGGTACTTCCGTGGCTTGTCCGAGTTGGTTTCTTCCTTCTTCCTCTGTTCCCGATCTCGATCTCGGAGTGGGTAGGTTGATTCCTTCCTAGAAGAGTCTTTTAACTGGGAGGTTTCTTCCATGTTGATATATTTTTCTGCTCGCTCCTGCACCTCGTATAGGGAGGTCGGGTATCGTTTGGATAGGGATTGGCTAAACGGTCCCTCCTTTAGGCCGTTTGCTAGTCCCATGATGGCCGCTTCAGCGGGTAAGTGTTGTATGTCCAGGCAGGCCCTGTTGAATCGTTCCATGTACTCTCGGAGAGTTTCTTGGTTACCTTGTTTGATCCCGAGTAGACTGGGGGCGTGTTTGGTCTTGTCCTTTTGAATAGAGAACCTTGTCAGGAATTTTTTGGTTAGGTCTTCAAAGCTGGTGATTGATCTTGGTGGCAGGTTGTCGAACCACTTCATGGCTGTCTTGGCGAGAGTGGTAGGGAAGGCTTTGCACCGAATCGCGTCAGAGGCGTCGACCAGGTACATTCTGCTTCTGAAGTTGCTGAGGTGGTGACTTGGATCGGTGGTGCCGTCGTAGAGATCCATATCGGGTGGTTTTAAAGTTTCGCGGTACCTTCTCCTTCATGATCTCTTGCGTGAAGGGATCATGGTTGCCTTCGGGGGTGGTGCCGCGTTCTGTCCGGTCTTTCAGGTTGGCCTCTATTTTCCGTAGTTTTTCTTCTAATTCTCTGCGTTTGCGAGCTTCCCTTCTTAGATCTTGTTCAGTTTCTTTCTGCTTTTTTATGTCTTCTTCGAGTTGTTTCAGTCGGTTTTGTTGTGCCCGGACTGCTTCTAGAATTTCCGAGCTCTTTTCTTTATCGGGATTTTGTGGATCTTTGTCTAGGAGTGATGTCTTTGGGCGATTCTGTTTGTTTCCCCCTGGAGTGTGTGGTGATAGAGGGTTGTCCGGTCGTTCTCCGGTGTCAACTTCATCCTCTTGTTCTGATGCAGCGTGGTCATTGTTGGAGGGATCGTCCGCCATGGTAGAGGGATGACTTCCAGGGTCCCCGGCAACGGCGCCAATGTTCCGAGGGTTACCTAAAACGTGTAGCTCGGTCGTCTTGGTGAGGCCCGAGGTGGGGGTCAGGGACCCGAGCTTGATATGTGGAGTGGTTGGTGGTTGTACCTGCAATGACACTCCGATGCTTAAGTTAGCATGGGTCCAAGCAGATATTGAGTAGAATTAGAGTATGCGTTATACCTGGGTGCTCCAGTGTATTTATAATAGTTGGCCGTGATCTTCCCTGGATAAGATATTCTTTATCTTATCTTATCTTTTGGGAGTCTTTATCTTTATCTTTGTGGAACCGCCTTTTCTAGGCCTTTTCGGCCTTTAGGTTTTGGGCTGCGTTCCTTTTTGATGGGCCTTCTTTGCTTTATGTTTCCGAGGTCCGACCTTGAGGCATGGGCCTTAGGGCGAGGTCGGACCTCCTTCAAATTTTGCCGAGTTGGGGAGCTCGGTCAGGGTATGAACAGTTACTAAATACTAATGATCATGAAGTAGAGACACAAAACATAAACAAACATATAGCATAAAAATAAAAAAATAGAGAATTAAGAACAAGGAAGTTAAGGAATGAGTCCACCTTAGTGAGGGTGGTGCCTTCTTGAAGGACCAATGGTGCTCTTTGAGCTCCTCTATGTCTCTTCCTTGCTTCTGTTGCATGATCCCTAGTGATTTTGGTGCTCCTATCCTTAGTTGCTCCCAATAGTTGTGTGGAGGATAATTTATCCCTTGAGGCATCTCAGGAATTTCTTGATGAGCTCCATGAGTGGGCTCTCTTGATGTGCAGTCAAACGCTCTATTACTGAGCTATGGACCCTTGAGATGGAAGCTTTTGTCTTTCCTTTCCTCTTTTTAGAGGTTTCTTTGGGCTTAAGTGCCATCAATGGTTATGGAAAAAAAAAGCTATGCTTTTACCACACCAAACTTAGAATGTTGCTCGCCCTCGAGCAAAAGGAGAAGGAATAGAAGAAGAAGAAGATATGGAGGAGATGGAGGGATGTGTGTATTCGGCTATATGGGTGGGATTGGGTGGGAAAGAGATTTTGAATTTTGAAGGTAGGTGGGGTGTATGGGGAAGAGTGGATGGATGTGAGTGGTGAATGGAAAACAGAAGGGATGACCATGAATGGAGAGAGAGGGTGAGATAGGTGGGGATCCTGTGAGGTCCACAGATCTTGAGGTGTCAAGGATTTAACATCCCTGGACCAATTAGGCACGTAGAATGCCTTTGCATACAATTCTGGCGTTTAAACGCCGAAGTGATGCACGTTCTGGGCGTTCAACGCCCATGTGCAGCATGTTTCTAGCGTTGAACGCCAGTTCTATGCTTGTTACTGGCGTTCAGCGCCAGCTTTCCTCAGGGCATATTCCTGGCATTCAAACGCCAAAATGTTACTTGTTTCTGGCGTTCAGCGCCAGATCCATGCTCTGTTCTAGCGTTGAACGCCAGCCAGATACTCCTTACTGGCGTTTAAACGCCAGTAAGTCCTTTCTCCAGGGGGTGATTTTTCTTCTGCTGTTTTTGATTCTGTTTTTAATTTTAGTATTTTTTTCGTGACTCCACATGATCATGAACCTAATAAAACACAAAATAACAATTAAATAAAAATAAAATTAGATAAATAAAAATTGGGTTGCCTCCCAACAAGCGCTCTTTTAATGTCACTAGCTTGATAGTGGGCTCTCATGGAGCCTTAGGGAAGTTCAGATCACGATGAAGTCCTCCTAACACCAAACTTAGATTTTGAATATGGGGTCTTCTCAACACCAAACTTAGATTTTGGTTGTGGCCTCCCAACACCAAACTTAGAGTTTGATTGTGGGGGCTTTGTATGACTCTGTCTTGAGAGAAGCTGTTCATGCTTCCTCTCCAGTGTTACAGAGGGATGGCCGTGTGCCTTAAACACAAGGTAGTCCCCATTCAATTGAAGGACGAATTCTCCTCTGTTAACATCAATCACGGCTCCTGCTGTGGCTAGGAAAGGTCTTCCCAGGATGATGCATTCATCCTCCTCCTTCCTAGTGTCTAAGATGATAAAATCAGCAAGGATGTAAAGGCCCTCAACCTTTACTAACACGTCCTCTACTAATCCATAAGCTTGTCTTACTGACTTGTCTGCCAATTGTAATGAGAATAAGGCAGGCTGTACCTCAATGATCTCCAGCTTCTCCATTACAGAGAGTGGCATAAGATTTATGCCTGACCCTAGGTCACACAGAGCCTTGTTAAAGGTCATAGTGCCTATGGTACAGGGTATTAAGAATTTTCCAAGATCTTGTTTCTTTTTGAGGTAAAGTTTTCTGAACCCATGTATCTAGTTCACTAATGAGCAAGGGAGGTTCACCTTCCCAAGTCTCATTACCAAACAACTTGGCATTCAGCTTCATGATAGCTCCTAAATATTGAGCAACTTGCTCTCCAGTTACATCTCCATCCTCTTCTGAGGAAGAATAGTCTTTAGAGCTCATGAGTGGCAGAAGGAGATTTAGTGGAATCTCTATGGTCTCTATATGAGCCTCAGATTCCTTTAGGTCCTTAATAAGGAACTCCTTCTTGTTTGAGAGACGTCCGAGGAGGTCTTCCTCACTAGGATTTTTGTCTTTCTCCTCCCTTGTGCATTCGGCCATATTGATTACATCAATGGCCTTGCACTCTCCTTTTGGATTCTCTTCTATATTGCTTGGGATAATACTGGGAGGAGTTTCAATGACTTTCTTACTCAGCTGGCCCACTTGTGCCTCCAAATTTCTAATGGAGGATCTTGTCTCACTCATGAAACTTAAAGTGGCCTTTGACAGATCAGAGACTAAGTTTGCTAAATTAGAAGGGCTCTACTCAGAATTCTCTGTCTGTTGCTGAGAAGATGATGGAAATGCTTGTTATTGCTGAGCCTGTTTCTTCCACCATTATTAAAGCCTTGTTGAGGCTTTTGTTGATCCTTCCATGAGAAATTTGGATGATTTCTCAATGATGAGTTATAGGTGTTTCCATAAGGTTCACCCATGTAATTAACCTATTTAGACTTTGAGAGATCATGTTGACTTGCTGAGTCAACACTTTGTTCTGAGCCAATATGGCATTCAGAGCATCAATTTCAAGAACTCTCTTCCTCTGAGGCGTCCCATTATTCACGAAATTCCTATTAGAAGTGTACATGAATTGGTTATTTGCAACCATGTCAATAAATTCTTGAGCTTCTGCAGGCGTTTTCTTTAGGTGAATGGATCCACCTGCAAAATGGTCTAATGACATCTTGGAAAACTCAGATAGACCATAATAAAATATATCTAATATGGTTCATTCTGAAAACATGTCAGAAGGACAGTTTTTGGTCATCTGCTTGTATCTTTCCCAAGCTTCATAGAAGGATTCACCATCTTTTTGCTTGAAGGTCTGAACATCCACTCTAAGCTTGCTCAGCTTTTGAGGAGGAAAGAATTTATCCAAGAAAGACGTGACCAGCTTATCCTAGGAGTCCAGGCTATCTTTAGGTTGTGAGTCCAACCATGTTCTAGCTCTGTCTCTTACAGCAAAAGGGAAAAGCATGAGCCTGTAGACTTCAGGATCTACTCCATTCGTCTTAACAGTCTCACAAATTTGCAAGAACTCAGTTAAAAACTGGTAAGGATCTTCAGATGAAAGTCCATGAAACTTGCAGTTCTGTTGCATTAAAGCAACTAATTGAGGTTTCGGCTCAAAATTGTCTGCTCCAATGGCAGAAATTGAGATGCTTCTTCTATCAAACTTGGACGTTGGTTTAGTAATATCACCAAGCATCCTCCTTGCATTATTGTTGTTGGGTTCGGCTGCCATCTCCTTCTCTTGTTCGAAAATTTCAGAAAGGTTGCCTCTGGATTGTTGTAATTTAGCTTCTCTTAGTTTCCTTTTCAGAGTTCTTTCAGGTTCGGGATCTGCTTCAACAAGAGTGCCTTTTTCCTTGTTCCTGCTCATATGAAAGAGAAGAGAACAAGAAAAGAAGAGGAATCCTCTATGTCACAGTAAAGAGGATCCTTATTATTGGTAGAAGAAGAAAGGGAAGAAGAGTGAAGAAGAATGGGTAAGGATAGAGGCAGTGATTTGAGATGAAGAGAGGTGAAGAGAAGTGTTAGTAAATAAATAAATAAATAGAAGAAGAGAAGAGGGAGAGAATTCGAAAATTAATTTTGAAAAGTAGTCAATGATTTTCGAAAATTAAAGATGAGATAGGATTAAAATTAAAATTTAAAACAATTAGTTAATTTAAAAAGAATTTTGAAGAAGGGATGAGATATTTTCGAAAATTAGAGAGGGAGAAGTAGTTAGGTGGTTTTGAAAAAGATAAGAAACAAACAAAAAGTTAATTAGTTAGTTGAAAAAGATATTAAAATCAAATTTGAAAAGATAAGAAGATAAGAAGTTAGATAAGATATTTTGAAATTAAATTTTGAAAAAGATAAAATTTTGAAAAAGATATGATAAAAAGATAAGATAAGAAGATATGATAAAAAGATAAGATAAGAAGATATGATAAAAAGATAGGATAAAAAGATATGATAAAAAGATATGGTTGAAAAAGATTTATTTTTTTAAAATTAAAATTAATTACTTAACTAACAAGAAACTAAAAAATAAGATTTTAAAATTTAAAGATTGAACCTTTCTTAACAAGAAAATAACAACTTCAAATTTTTGAATCAATCACATTAATTGTTAGCATAATTTTCGAAAATAAAGATAAAACTTAAGAAAAAGATTTTTGAAAAATATTTTAAAGAATTTTCAAAAATTAATCAGAAAAAAGAAAAAGATTTAATTTTTGAAAAAAAGGCTTTGAAAAGATAAGATTTTTAAAATTGAAAATTTGACTTGACTTGTAAGAAACAACTAATTTTAAAAAATTTTGACTAAGTCAACTCAAATTTTTGAAAATTATGAGAAAATTAAGGAAAAGATATTTTTTATTTTTGAATTTTTAATGAAGAAAGAGAAAAACACAAACATGACCCAAAACATGAAAATTTTGGATCAAAACACAAGATGCATGCAAGAACACTATGAATGTCAAGATGAACACCAAGAACACTTTGAAGATCATGATGAACATCAAGAACATATTTTTGAAAAAAAAATTATGCAAAGAAAACATGCAAGACACCAAACTTAGAATTCTTTAATGCTTGGACTCTAACAAACAAAAAATGCATATGAAAAACAACAAAAGATACAAAACAAGAAAACATCAAGATCAAACAAGAAGACTTACCAAGAACAACTTGAAGATCATGAAGAACACTATGAATGCACGAATTTTCAAAAAATGCAAGAAAAATTTTTTAAAGCTTGCAACTGACACCAAACTTATAAATTGACTCAAGACTCGAACAAGAAACACAAAATATTTTTGGTTTTTATGATTTTATGAATTTTTTGTATTTTTATTATTTTTTTCGAAAATTATATTTTTGAAAAACGAAAATAAAGAAAAACTTTTGAAAGAATTTTGAAAACTTTTTTGAAAAGAAAATAAAAGAAAATTACCTAATCTGAGCAACAAGATGAACCGTTAGTTGTCCATACTCAAATAATCCCCGGCAACAGCGCCAAAAACTTGGTGGACAAAATTGTGATCATCAATAATGGCTCCAAAGGCTTGGTGCTCTCAAACATGAATCATACTTTATCACAACTCCGCACAACTAACCAGCAAGTGTACTGGGTCGTCCAAGTAATACCTTATGTGAGTAAGGGTCGATCCCACAGAGATTGTTGGTATGAAGCAAGCTATGGTCATCTTGTAAATCCCAGTCAGGCGGATTTAACTAATTTAAGAGATTATTGGATTCTTGAATAATAATAAAATAAACAGAAAATAAAGATAGAGTTATTCATGTAATTCAATGGTAGGAATTTCATATAAGCGTATGGAGGTGCTGTGTTCCTTCTGAATCTCTGCAATCCTACTTCTTCCTTCCAGTTTTTTTTATCACTCCTTTCTATGGCAAGCTGTATGTAGGGCATCACTGTTGTCAATGGCTACATCCCATCCTCTCAGTGAAAAAGGTCCAAATGCTCTGTCACAGCACGACTAATCATCTGTCGGTTCTCAATCAGGTTGGAATAGAATCCAGTGATTCTTTTGCGTCTGTCAGTAACGCCCAGCCTTCAGGAGTACGTCCGGTCTAAGGTAGAACGGAAGTGGTTGTCAGTCACGCGCGTTCATAGGTGAGAATGATGATGAGTGTCACAGATCATCACATTCATCAAGTTGAAGTGCAACGAATATCTTAGAACAGGAATAAATCGAATTGGATAGAAAATAGTAGTAATTGCATTAAAACTTAAGGTACAGCAGAGCTCCACACCCTTAATCTATGGTGTGTAGAAACTCCACCGTTGAAAATACATAAGTGATGAAGGTCCAGGCATGGCTGAATGGCCAGCCCCCATGAAAGACCGAATGGTCAATCGAACTAGATAGTCCAAGACTCCTAAAACAATAGTAAAATGTTTTATTTATACTAAACTAGCTACTAGGGTTTACAGTAGTAAGTAATTGATGCATAAATCCACTTCTGGGGCCCACTTGGTGTATGTTTGGGCTGAGCTTGATCTATCCACGAGCTGAAGCTTCTCTTGGAGTTGAACGCCAAGTTGTAACGTGTTATGGGCGTTCAACTCTGGTTCGTGACGTGTTTCTGGCGTTTGACTCCAGAATACAGCATGGAACTGGCGTTGAGCGCCAATTTACGTCGTCAAATCTCGAACAAAGTATGAACTATTATATATTTCTAGAAAGCTCTGGATGTCTACTTTCCAACACCGTTGAGAGCGTGCCATTTGGAGTTCTGTAGCTCCAGAAAATCTATTTCGAGTGCAGGGAGGTCAGAATCCAACAGCATCAGCAGTCCTTTGTCAGCCTCCTATCAGAGTTTTGCTCAGGTCCCTCAATTTCAGCCAGAAAATACCTGAAATCATAGAAAAATACACAAACTCATAGTAAAGTCCAGAAATGTGAATTTAGCATAAAACTAATGAAAATATCCCTAAAAGTAACTAGATCATACTAAAAATTACCTAAAAATAATGCCAAAAAGCGTATAAATTATCCGCTCATCAATGACCCAACTCCTTCGAAAACGGTGGTTGATACCGGTGAGCCGATCACCCTTAGGTCAGCTGTTATGGATGATGACATCATTGACCTTGAAATAGATGACGACACACTACCACCAAAGGACGACGATCTTTAAGAAGAAGACAGGGTCGATGGCGACGATGAAGAGGAAGACGAGTTCGATAATTAGGAAAAATCTCGGAAGTGGCTGATGGTGAACTAGTGGAAGAAGATGATGAATCTGAATAGGGTTAATGTAAATATAGTTTTATGATATGTATTTCTTTACCAAGCTTTGAGAACAATGTAATATAATTAGCATTGTTTTAGATATTTCAATTACCATCATTCCATATTTTTAATTTGTATGTTTGATATTTCACATCAAGTTTAAGGCACTGTTTCAATTATTAATTATCAGGGTACATTATAGGTGGACAGAAAAAGATTATAAAAAAAATAAAAAAAGACTACTGTCAGAATTACAACCCAGTCAATTTTTCAAAAAAAAAATACTAAAAAAACATTTTCGTCGACATTACCGTCAAATTAATCCACCGGTAAGATGACGCCTAGACGTATGATATGGTGTCAACGTTACCATTGAAAAATTTTCGACGGTAACATTCAAAAGATTCCATTTTCTTAATAACCATATTTCGTCGTTAAATCCGACGAAAATTACTGTCAAACCAAAAATCTGACGGTAATATATTACCGGCAAGGTTTATTCCATCGGATAAATACCAACACAAAATCCGATAGTAACCATTATACCGTCGGGTTTTATTCGTTTTTCCGACAGTAATTTTGACGGTACTCAATATTTTTCTTGTACTGATATTTCTCATCCTTCTCTTTTGTATTTCTCCTCCTCCTCCCATTGATGTTGCTACTTCTTCTTCTTCTCCTCCTCATCTTCCTCTTTTTTCCTCGTCTTTTTCTTTCATTATTGTCGTCGTCACCACCATCACACCACAACATTCATCTCCTCCTCCTCCTCTTCTTTCTTTTCTCATTTGAATTTCTTTGAATCTCCTCCTTTCTTTTTCTCCTCCTCCTCCTCCTCCTTCTTCACCATGATTATTATCATCGTCATTATCGTTATCATTATTGTCATCATCGTCGTCTTCTTCTTATATGTATAAGTCCAAATCCAAAATGTATTGAAATTCTTTAATGATGACGACACACAAACAAACTCAGTTCAAAACAAGTTCAGACTAAAAGTGCACCTTATTTAAATTCATAATGCACCGAAATTAAATTCAAAATGCACCAAAATTATTTAATGATGATGACACACAAACAAATCCAGTTCAAAACAAGCATAGTTTACTTAATGATAACTCAAAACTCCTCCTCCTCATTCTTCTTCTTCTTCATTATCATCATCGTCTCTTCTTTTTTTTCATTCTTGTTTTACCTTCTCATGATTCTCCTTGTTTTACTCTCTTACAAAAATAAAACAAGAAAAAAATACATAATACTGCAAAATCAGTAGGAAGAGGAGAAACCTACATTCATTCAACTAAATGAGATTGCAATACAATACATACATATTCATTCAAGTCAAATATGAGAAGTAATGCTCCTCAAAGAAGAAAAAAATGCAGCATTAAAGAAGATATTTTTGTAGTAAAATTTCGATGTCAAAATTTAGAAATCTATGTTATTGTTAAGAAATTTTGGTGCTTTATATTCTGATAAATTTTACATAATTCAAAATTCTTCCTCTTCTTCTTCCTCTTCCATATCTTATGCTGATTCTTCTTCTTCTTTTTCATCTTTTTTTAATCTTCTTTTTTATTTTATTTTTTCATAATTTTTCTTATTTTATTCCCTTAAAAGGAATAAAACAAAAGAAATCAAATAAAGAAGAATAAATAACTGCAGTATCAGATGAGAAAAAGGAAAAAAGAAAAATAAAAATAAAACGCAACAACAATAACATACTAATAGAAGAAGGAGAAGGAGGCGCATGAAAAAAAAGCGCGCGAAGAAAAAAAAAATCACATGCTTTTACGTGCATGTTGTGTGTGAGTAGGTTTTGTTGAGTTTGAGTTAAATGGGTTGAATTTGATTAAAAAAAGATTTAGATGTATAATAGGACTCTACTAACTCTACTTTTAAAGTGATGACAAAAATAATAAATTTTAGCATTTTTTATTACTTTTTATATAAATTGCGTGAATAATCGTTTAAAAAAATAAAAATAATTAGATGATTATATAAAATATTTTATTATTGTTGGCTATTAAAATTAAATTCTATTTAAAAAAAACGTTATATATACGGAGTATAATTAGTTAATATAACACATAAAAAAAAGGTTATACCGTTATATAATTATAATCATATTTTTATACGATTAGATATGCATGTAACTTAGACACCAAAAAAAAGATATGCATGTAACTTGACTTTTTTTTTTTTTTAATCAATACATGTATATTATTAAATCTTAACACAAAATTCCATAATAAAGAATTCCCATATAAACCGCCACCATTCAATTGAAAGAATGATTTATTAAATATTAATGATGTTGTCAGCTGTGACTTCAGCTAAACATTATTGTTTCAGCATTATGAATTTGTCATAACGCATATCTAATTAGATTAGAGTCTAATGATAACTTTGTCCTTTTCTGTTATTTATTTATTTATGATAATATATATAT
>NC_029772.3:102269427-102278588 GCF_000817695.3 Arachis duranensis | reverse complement strand
TATTTTTATTATTATGTATTATATATTTTAAAATATATTTTATTTAAAAAATTAATTTAGTTACTAATATTTTATGCACATTTATTTATTTATATTAGAGTACTTATCAAAAATACATAACAGTGGTTAATTGTATTTAGGGCTGTACACGGATCGGATCGGATATAGCTTATAATTCTATTCAATCCACACTGCACTCATTGGATTGGATCGGATACGATGTCTGTATTTTTTCAAGTTGGATCGGATCGAATATCGGATATATTCGCATAAATAAAAAAATTTGTTTTAAGGCTTTTTTGGCTCTAGGAAATTTATTTTTTTACCTGTTTGAACCTATATACTCAAAATATTATCAATAAAAATTCTCTTGAATAAGAAAAGAAAAATAATAACATAAGATCTAAGTTTAATTATTCTAAGTTAAAGTACAACATAAAAAATTAAAAACAAGATATCATAAAATTCATAAAACAACACAGTAAAATTCATATTACATTAAGGTTTACTTTCTTAAAACTATGCTATTTATATGAGACGTGAGGATATGTGAATCTGCGGATTGGATCCGCGGGTTGATATCACTGCTAAATCCGTAATCCGATCCTACCATAGTACGGATCGGATCCGATTTAATCTGATGACTCTGCGGCTCGAATAATATCTATAAAATTCGGATCGGATGCGAATAATTACTGCAAAAATACGAATATTATCCGATTCATGTGGAGCCTTAGTAGCATTTAAAGTGATACTAACTATGCTACATTATTTTTTAATATCTACTTCCTCGTTTAAAAATTAATTATCTTTTTTATTTTTATGATTTATTCAAAAGTTAATCTATAAATACAGTAATAGTATAAAAAAAATTATATGATAATCTAACTAAATTTATGTATTTAAATAATTTTAGATAATTAATTCAAAGATTAATTATTTTATTAATATAATAATATACCATTAACTATCTGTGTAAGGATATTGATACTACATAAAAATTAAATTTAGAGAAAATACATAGAAATATATTTCTTTTAATGAATTCAAAAAAAAATGAAAAGACAATCTATTTGAGTAAGATAAAGTAATTATTAACAAATTAAAAAATCGGTGACTCTTAATATATTTTAGCTTATTGAATATGACTACTACTTCTTCTAGTATATGAGTATTTGATGAGTAACTTCCACCATGGTTCTATGGAGATTGGAGAAGTCAAATACTCAAAAGATATTTAAATGAATGGCTCAATGAACAAGCCTTAATGTGTCTTATTAAGTTCCTTTCTAGAACCTACTATATATATACCTCTAATGTAAGGGTTGGGTCGATTGATTAATTAATGCTAATTAGTTTTGTATAAATTTATTTTTGATGTTATTACATACAAACAAGGCGATGTAGAGAAACGAGAGATTCCCTCAATCATGCATTTATTTATTTATTCATTTTACCCTACAAAATACTACTCCTATAGAATATAATTTTCTACATTTCTTTCAAAAGTTTTATCATTTTAAAAGTTAAATATATTGATAATACTTTTATTATTTAAATTTAAATTTGTTAATCATTTAATGAATATATATTATATATGTTACTAACAAATGTTGAAAACTGAATTTCATTGAAAAAGATAGTACAACTTGGTAAAATATTTATCTGACTTGGTATTCATATTTTTCATGTGGAATGGTTAGATTTTTTTAATTTCTCTTTATATAAACTTTTTGGGAAAAAAAAAGCATTTGTCATCATGCAATCTTGTATTTCATTAATTTGCGTACAATTTACTTATACACTTGATATTCCTGTGGACCTTTGTTGTTCCATAATAAAGCTATTATTAATAACTCTATTTTATTTTTTCTCTTTCTCTTTCTTTTTTCTTTTTCAACAATCACGTTGCTCAAATTTTCAATTCTGTTTAAAATTGAGAGAAAAAAAAAATCAAAGGATCTATAGAAAAAAAAGCACTCTTCCATACATTTTCAATAATTGCACGGAATATATATATCACAAACATTAAGTTTTGCTAATGTCTCTACTCTCTATGATGAGGTTTTCGCCCTTGAAACTGACATCTGTATTAGTTTAGAAAGTCAATCATCATTATTATTGACTTATTGTTCCAATTTATTAATCTGATCTCGTACCAAACATAAAAATTAGAGTACAAATTATTTTCGGTTCTTAAATATTTATTTGATAGATATTACGCCTCTTAATAATTATAAGAGTATAAATTGATCTTTATTTATTTTTGTATTTATTTAATTCAGTTCTTAAAATGAATTAATAACAGATTAAGGATATATCAAGTAACGACTCTTTTGTAATAGGAACAAATTTCTTTTTTCCTCTCTTTTTCATTGCCACCATACTCACATTCTTCACTTTTTTTTCTAATTCTCTTTTTTCGTTATCGTCATTACATTCACAATTATCATCGTCATTAATAATATCATCACTACTATTTATACATGATGATTAATAAAAAATTTATATTTTTTAAACTCTTTCTCTCTCTTTTCTCTTCTCTCTTATCACTACCACAACCGTCACAACAACATCATAAATTTTATTTATTTTAACACTCAAATTTTATTTTTTTTAGTCTTTATTTATTTAATAATTTTTTTAAAAAACAAATAATTTTTTTTAAATGATCAGGATGCTTCTTTAGTGTGATGATTATATTTTTTATTTTGAATTTTTGGATTCTAATAAAAAAATTATTGATGACGATAATAATTATGATGAAGATGAGGAGAGGTGAATATGGTGATTTTGATTATGATTGCGGTGGTGATGATTTTGATGATAATTTCTGAGAGGTGATGAGGCGAATTAGGAGTGTTGGGGATTAGGATTTTGGAGTTGAGAGAGACAATAGAGGGAGAAAGTTTCGGAGGAAGAGGAAGGAGACAGTGGGCAGAGAGAGAGCAAGTGAAATAGAGGAGGGAGATGGTTGAGAGGCTCAAGAGACAATTTGTCTCTATTATAAAAGAGACAAAATCACATAAACACAATTATATAATATGTTTGTGTTGAATTATTGATCTGCTGTTAATTGATTTCAATAACTAAATTAAATAAATATAAATAAATCAAAACTAACTTGTATTTTTATAATTATTAAAAAAATGTAATATCCATTAAATAAATGATTAAGGATTGAAAATGATTTCTACGCTAAAAATTAAAATATCACAAACTCTTTATGAGGTAGCTAGTTGGATTGTACTTCCATTTTTCATTATTTCTTAGCTAAGAAGGTTGATTTGCTGTTTAACAAGTACTATGTATACAGTTATTTGTATACCAATGAGAAATTGGTTCAATTAGTAAGTAGTTAAATTAGATATAGTTTAAGTAAAGTATTAAATTTTAAACCTTATGAATGTAGCTATTTCCGTTAAAATTATCTGTATAGTGATGACTAATATATTTTCCTATTTGAAGTAAAAGCTATTATTGCATGAACATGTGTTAAGAAAGCATATATAGGACAGCATACATTAATATCAATGTGAATTAATACCAGAAATCGGGTTGGTTAGCAATATAATTATTGAGGGAATGTTGAAGGAAGTTTCCATGTCAAGGATGTTATTTGATTCATTGTGGGTTCGGTCCCTCAACAAATCCATTATCCATATATTGCAATTTGCACATCATTAATTAATATATGTTCTCTTCAAGGGACAAATATCTGCTTGGAAAACTGATGAATTTTTATTATGATATTGTATTTTAAAAAATGAAACAAATTATATATATATAGATAAACCTAATCATCTGAATTTTGTCAGACATTAATTATTTTCGAGATAATATTAATTTGTAGAATAGATCAGAATTTTTGTTTTTTAGTGTTTTTATTTTGTTTTCTTAACCCAAATTATAAAGTAATAATAACAAGATCTTCATAAATTATATGTGGAAATTAAAATCTTAGAGGCCAGGGTATAAATTATCACTTCAATAAAAATTACTTTTAATAATAAATATTTAGTAATAATATTTAGGTTTAATTACTCTGCAGGTCCCTATAGTTTTACCGAATTTTCAATTAGGTCCCTATACTTTTTTTCTTTTTAATTGGGTTCCTATACGTTAATTTTTTTTTCAATTAAGCCCCTGCCGTGAGAATACCGTCTAAGATAACAAAATATTCTATTTAAAAAACGAATATTCTTCTGTCCCAGCCAGCCCCCAATTTGCTCTCTGAAAATCGTGTGCAGTGCGTTCTCCTCCGTCGGTCCATCATCTTCATCCATAGCTGTCGATCCGTCGTCTTCATCCATAGCTTCCGTTGGTCCGTCAGTCTCTGAGGATCTGCACTGATTGATCTGTCGAAGCCCTGTCCGCTACTCGGTGCGCCTCGCCTTATCTCGCCGCACCTTGCCTCGCCTTGCTGCCTGCACACTCGATCTGCCAGAACAGGTAAGTTAGTTTCTTCATTTTTATTTCGTTTTGGTTGTTAAATGTATAAGATTTTGAATTTTGTGCTGCTATTTGTTTGGTATCAAGTCATTCATGTCTTCATAGTTGTGTTTTATTTTTTGGCATTGATAATTTATTCACTATAATTGCGTAATTCATGGAAAAATTTTTAGACTAGTTACAAATGTGTATGAGAGCACTAAAGTATGGCTTCCTCAAATTTTTTTATGCCGTGTAACTGTATTAATTATAGGCATTGTGGTTCTGTTATATTCACATTGAGTACCTAGTGTTTCGAAGCAAAAATATTTCTCACCCTGGTGATTCTCTCAATTCAATTACTATATTGTTTTTATTTCTTGAGACAGATTGCGATTCTCAGAAGCCCGGCTCGGGAAGTGGTGTCCGAGGGTGCAAACACCATGGGTGTAGGTAGGGCTGTGTTGGTTTAGATAGAGCCCAGGACTAGGTTGGATGCAAGGACTTGGGGGACTATAGGTAGGGCTGTGTTGGTTTACTCTCTCACTGCTTGCAATTTCACCATTCCAAGGGGAGATGTAGTAGTAGTTTTAATACCTTGAACATCTTCAATTGGATTATCACTGCTGAGGTATAATCTCTGGTTTGCTTTTATATCTAGGCCCTCAATTATGGCAAACTCCTTCAATAAATGACCTACAAGCTAACATTATATGCAAACATACTGGTATTATCACAATCATCTTGGATGACTAGGTATTGGATGCTTTGATTAATGGAGGTGGGTTCTGCAGTAGTGACCATTTGGATGTAAATTCTAATTGAATATAAGGTGCAAAAAATAAAAGGGTCATGCTTCAATATTGTTCATGTGAGATGAAGTTTAATATGTTTAGCAGTAAATTTTGGTCATTTGCTCATGTATTGAGTTTTATGCTGAGTAGGATTCATTCTTAAGGTGCTTTAAGTCAATTCGATCAGAATCTAGGAACTGGAATATTTATTTATTTCCTTTGTGGTGTTTTGGAGTTGTAATTCGATATTTGGTTCTGTTCCCTGCAAGGTCAGCATATTGCTTTTACCATATTTGTGCCTATGTCAATTTTTTAGAAATATGGCATTAGTTGAATACCTATTTCTTGAATTGATTTTTGAATTTTTTTTATATAATGGTTTAGGGTTTACAATATAAATATTTATGTACAAAGATTTTGTTAATTGGGGAATTGACATATGATTTAATTTTGCTGTGAACATCGTTAGCTGTGTGCATCCAGATCATTTTGTATATAGAAGCTGAAACTAAGTTGTTGCAGATTGAATGGATCAAGGGTTTTTGTACAGGAATTTTGTGCAAGGCTTTATGTTCATGTGCAGCCGGCACTTGGTGGAACTTTCACAGACATTGCAATGTGGATTTTCTGTCTATATTCAATGGACCAACTACTCTTAAAATTGAAATGAAAAACATACCTTTTGAGAATTGGCTTTTAATTAAGATTTGGTGTTATTCATTTGATATTATTTGTTGTTGTTGATTTAAGTTTTCATTAAAAATCTTGGCGTGTTTTTTGATGTTACAATTTATCATATCTTCTAGGAAAATATTTTGTTGTGGCAAAGACGGTGTGAGGATGCATTGTATTCCCTGCTCACTTTTGGTGTTCGACGGCCTGTGCGTCACTTGGCATCAGTTGCAATGGCAAAGATCATATCTAAGGAAGATGGAATATCTGTTTATGCTAGAGCAAGCAACTTTTAGGGATTTCTTTTTGATAGTTCTTGTTACCATAAGGAAAATTCATTTCTTCAATATACTTATTTTTGAGTTTTTGTGAGCTAAATTGGTTCTCTTGTGTGAGGAGCTATATAAAACTCAATTTTTGTAAACAATTTTAGTTATTATTCTATCAATGATTCTTGTTACCATATGCCATATGTAAGTTCTTTCATTATGTTAGTCATAATAAATACTTGAGTGATGAAAATTGAATTTTATATTATACTTATTACTACTATTTTTCTGTTTCATTTTATCAATTATTTTTTTGTATATTCTTAAGATAAGGTATTTTGAAAGTAAAAAAAAAATAAAGAGACGGTATTTTTAGTACAATTTGTATATAAATAAGAAAAAAATGATAGTGATAAAATAAAAGGGATTATAGAAATATTTTTTATGTCGTAGAATTATTAAATAGGGATTATAGGAATATCTTTCATTGAATATTTATAATTTCTCTAAATTTTCAATTAGGTCCTATATTTTTTTTCTTTTTAATTAAATCCCTAGGGGTATAAAAGTAATTTCACAATTCACTAACATTTTTTTAATTAACAAGGACTAAATTGAAAAAAAATTAACGTATAGGGACCTAATTGAAAAGAAAAAAAGTATAGGGACCTAATTGAAAATTCGGTGAAACTATAGGGACCTGCAGAATAATTAAACCTAATATTTATTATATATTTTATTTAATTTATATTTTTGTAATAATTATATAGTTATTGTTATTATTATATATCATAATAGTAATTATATACTTTTTACGGTTGTTAAAAATTTTTTTACCGTTAATTATATAAATGTCTGCTAAAATCTCTTAACGACAAAGCAGTTATTTTTATTATAGATAGTCTCTACATCCAAGTAATTTTGGCATCCAAATTCATCCAAACGATTTTAAGTCACGCATTTTTTTCGTTTATTTTTTTCTTTACGTTTCTTCTCTTCTTCTTCTTCTCTTCTCCCCGCGTTTCTTCTTCTTCTTCTTCTCCCGCCCTTCTTCTTCCCACGCTCGTTTACGCTGGAGCGTCTTCTTCTTCGCCTTCTTCTTCGCGTTCCTCTTCCTCTTTATTCTCCTCCTTCTTTTTCACGTTCCTTCTTCTTCACGTGTTTTCTCCCTATCGTCATTCTTTTGTTGTTGTTGCTATTATATTTTTTTGTCTTTTCCTCCTTCTCTCTCTGGTGAAGAAGTAGTAGAAGGTGAGGAGAAAGAGTTTTGAATTGTGCAGAACATAAATGAACCGAACATGTTATTATGGTGAAATAATTGTATAGTACTAAATGAATGGAACATTATCCATTATATAAATTCAAATTCGAACAGCTGCATAATAAACCGAACATATACTCATGGTGAAACAATTGTATAGTACTGAGTGAATGAAACATAATCAATTATATAAAATCAAATTCAAACAGCTTTCTGCATAATGAACTGAACACAATATTCATGATGAAACAATTGTATAGTATTGAGTGAACGAAACATAATCCATTATATAAAATCAAATTCAAACAGCTTTCTGTATAATGAACTGAACACGTATTTATGGTGAAACAATTGTATAGTACTGAGTGAACGAAACATAATCCATTCTATAAAATCAAATTCAAACAGCTTTCTGCATAATGAACTGAACATGTACTCATGATGGAATAATTGTATAGTACTGACTGAACGAAACATAATTCATTATATAAAATCAAATTCGAAACACCTCTATCTATAATTTAGAGAATATCAATTCAATTCAATTCAATTTAGCAATTCCATTCCATTCAATTCAATTGAAAAAATAATGTTTGTGTTGTTGGTGATGACAATAACGAAAGAGAAGACGAATGAGGAGGAGAAGAAAAAGAAGAAGAATTTGTGTGTGTGAAGGAAGAGAAGGAGGAAGAAGAGGAGGTATACGTGAATTTGAAAGAAGAAGAAGATAACGTATGCGTGTATTTGAAAGAAGAAGAAGAAGAAGAAGTGCAGGGAAAAAGAAGAAGAAGCACAAAAGAGGAGAAGAAGATAAAGCGTGCGTGTAATATATAACGCTCTTTTAACGAGAGTGATTTTTATTGATATTGGACCTACTTAGATAAAACTTAGATGGAAAAATGCTTGAATGTGTAGCATAGCCCATTTTATTATTATTATTAAAAGCAAAATAAATATAGCCACTAAAAATAAATTTTTTAGTAGTGTATATAAATAATTTCTATTTAGATATTCAGAGCATCTCTAATGCTAGTTTTAATTTCAGTTTCATTTTGGGTTCTATAAAAATATGCGTGGGACTATATGCCATAAATAATTATTTAAAATTAAAAGTATAATTTTTTTCAATACTTAGTTTTAATTTAATTAAAATTTTATATTATTTTTAATTATTTCATCAAAATAATTATACGAATGACAAAATTTATTAATTCTCCATAAAAAAATACTATATTTTTAAGGTGATATTAGTTTTATTTTATCAATCAATTTTAATTTTAAATTAATTTACTTCTTAAAAGTATCAAAAATCATACTAAAAAAATATTCTATTAGAGAAACTCTAAGTTACTAGTTATTTTTCAAAAGTATATAATATTTTAAAAACACTTTATTAAAGATGCTCTCATAGGCACCTGCTCGTCGAATATAACCTATATCTAAACATATAAACGCATAAGCATGAATCTAAAAATTTCGTATTTTATGAGAATTGTCTGACTAGAAATTTTAGCTTAAATTTTTAAGTTATTTAAATGGTAATAGCTCTTAAATTTGAAGAGGTAGAGATTTTTGTATTTTATTTACAACAAAAATAATGTAAATAAAAAAGGCTTAAAATCCTAATTTTCTAAACTCTTAACTATAAATTATAAATTTTAAATATTAAATTATAAATTAATTCTTAAATTTTAAATTCTAAAATTTAAATTCAAAAATTAAAAAAAAAAAACT
>NC_029772.3:102246101-102269410 GCF_000817695.3 Arachis duranensis | reverse complement strand
AAATTCTAAATACAATTTTTAAATTTTAAATTCTAAATCATAAATTTTAAACTCAAAATTTAATATTTTATCTGATATATAATTATTGGTGAGCAGTACGTTGATTTATTTTTTATTAATGCAATATATAATTAGAGAATAAATTTTTTAGAGTCAAATTCGAAATGAAATTTCATATTTTGATTAACTTAATTCAATAAATAATTTATTGAAAATATCAGGAATAGGAGTAAAATTAGGAATATGAGTTAAAGATTTGGTAAGAAAGAACATTTCAGAATTGGGAATTATAAAAAAATAAAATAAACAAAAGATGGCTGAAGGTGGTTGATAAAAGTAGTGTACCCCAAAAATAAAAATTATTGTATATTATATTATACCTCACACGCCCAAATTTAGTTCAGTTAATAATGTGTTGACACAAATTTCGTATATAAAAATTGAAAAATTGTACGTTTAAAATTTATATTAGTTAATCATTAACTGATTTTTTTTTTTCAAATTTACTATATACACGCTTTTGACTGAATTACAAATTTTATACTTTTTTGAGTGATATATATATATATATATCCGCTTTGAATTCATTTTAAAATTTTAGAGATGCATCATTATAGCTATTATTTATTAAGGTTTTGGGTTTAGACCACATGATAAGTTTATTATTAATAAAAAATTTTAAATATTTTTATTTAATAAATATAAAATAATTATATTAAAAGTTTAAATTTATTATATTTTTAATAAAAGTTAATAATTAAATTAGTTTTTGAAGTTATACCTATATTTTAGATCTTTTAAAATTTTAATTTATTTAATTTGGTTATCTGAGATGAACTTACAACTATTTTGTTAGATTTTTTAATTTTTATTTAAAATAATAATTAAAATTTTTTATCTTAATTTATTTCTTACAAAATACTTAAAACCCTAAATCTCTAATCTTAATCCAATATGGTAATAATTAGTCTGTTTTAGTACGTTGTTGACGATTTGTGATGAAAATAAAATCAGGACTAACGTAAATCACAAATACAAAATTAAAAAATTAAAAATAAATTAAAATTTAAAAAATTAAATTAAAACATAATTATTATTTTTAGAATTAATTTAAATATTAACTCAATAACTAATATTTTTTATTTTTGGACAATAATAATTAAAACTCTCATGGTTTTTTATTATTTTATTTAATTATTAATTTTTTTAAAAAAATAATAATTTTATCATAATAATGTTACATGTTTATTCACGTACGACATTAAAATAGGGTAGCTGAGAGATGGACATAGAGGTAGAGCAATGTCACAATAATTAGGGTTACAACTTACAAAGCGTGACATCCCCAACCACCATATTCCAAGTCTTTAAACAATGTCTCAAAATTGATCTGAGCATCATTAATGCTGACTTTGAATTTATGAATCTTCTATATGTCACACATTTATCATGCATGGTTCATGAGGCATGGCATGGCACAATCAGGATATGTTGTTATTTGGGAATTGGCCTCAAAATCATATCATAGGCACAACACCTTGTTGCCATATCAATCCTAATATGTTAGGTTTATATTAAAATTAATTATTTGTATTTAAATATATAAAAAAATTAAATTAAAACTAATACATTTAAAGGTATTGAGAATTTTAAATTTATAAAAAAATAAAAAAATAGTGAAAGAGTTAATTTGGTGGATCATATTCGATTTAAGGGACTAAAATGAGTCATTTAGTGTGCAAGTTCATGGACTAATTTGATACATCTACAATAATAACATAACAGATGACACATAGACGATAATATTATGATATATGATACAAACATGACATGTAAATGAATAGAATTGTGACATATGGCACAACTGTCTATGTGAGTATGTCACGTATCACAGATCAATTCATCATCATATTATTACAACGACCAGACCATAAAGTGATACATGTCACTAACGATCTACGTCATCAACCTATATTAACACACTAATATAGTACAGTGTTGCTAAACTCAAAAAAAGTCAATAGTGCAATTGAAATTTTAGCGACAATTTTAATACACGATAACAGTCTCATAAACCATTTTGGGACCTAACTTGTTAAAGACACTTTAATTAATGAAATAATGCATAGTTAAATCCTTCAATCTTTAATGAGAAGGATCGAACTATAAGATTCCAAATTACTGAAACTTTAACCATAGCAATTAAGAAACCTATATATGCGCAGCGTGCACGTGGTAAGTTATTCTAGCAGTTCTGACCAATTGTTTAATTACAAGACGACATTGCAATCAGATTTTAACCGTTATCGGTTGCAACTTGCAAGCGCCAAGTACATCAAGATACGGTTTGCAATTAAACTGTCAATTAGCAAATTCCGATGTTTTTGTCGGCAGCATCACCTGCGGATCTCTGATCACCCCATCAGTAATCTTCTTAAACAAATATTAAAACCCTTAATTATTAAAAGAAAATATTTTACAAAACGTGAGATCCAGGGGGAAAAGGAAAGGTTCCCTTTTTAAATTGTTTATTTTAGGAAGCTGCCATGCATGATTTGCATGAAGCTGAGTTTTGTGAATAATGCTTTCAGCTAGCTTATAAATCAAAACCCTGAGACCAAGGAGTTCTGAGACCGGCCAACATTGAACTATATACATAGTACATTCGTGAAGGGATGATTCAGGAAAATTTAATCAAAGCACTGAGCAGCATTCCTTCACACTGGTGAAAAAAAGGAAAAAAAAACTATTAGTAATAAAATAAGCCTCGAGTTTGAGCCAGCAAAATATGTGCATTGCTAGAGACTGCACAAGACAGCATCATCATCAATACCAAAACTTTGAACACCTTTTCAATACAGAAATGGCAGTGTCTGGTCTACCATAATTCCAGGAAGTTCTTGAAAAATAAGATATGCACTACTAGCTCATCCCCTACACTTTTTCTCCCTTTTTGAATGTGCATTGTCCTTATCTGCGCTATAATGAGACAATCTACTTGGAGATTAATGTCTTCTGTGCTTGTGATGTTTTGAGCGTTTTCTACTCCGACTGCTTTTCTCTCGAGAAGACCCTTTCTTTCTCTCTTTTGACCTTGAACCATGTCGATCCCTTTCATCGTCACTGGATGGATCGCTTTCTGTACGCCTCCTATGTCGATGATGCCTGGAACGTTTTCTACTGCTTTCCTCTTCAGATGAAGAACCACTGCTATAGTCTCGGCGGTGTGTTGAAAGAGTTTTAGTTTTCCTGTATTCTTCATGTTTATCCCTGCTAGACTTACCTGAGCGTTTTCTCTTCCTTTCCTCTTCTGAAGATGAACCACTGCTATGATCTTGTTCCCGGGGTAAAGGCGATTTGATTTTCATGTCATCTTTATAGCTCTCCCCATTGGACTTACCGGATTTACTGTCATAGATTCCAGTAGCATTGATTTTTGTGCTACCACTCTCAAGCATATTTGCATGAATGACGTCACCTTTTGAGGGTCCACCCTCATATACAGTGTCCTGATCAGATGGCAAACCATGATTTGGTGGCATCTCACTGTTGTGTTCAACCTTTAGAGTGTTTGTTCTTGAATGTTCGTTGATATTTTCTTCCTGAGAAGCAGTATTCCTGAATTTTTGTGAGGGGTAAGGCATATCAGGAGGAACCTCAAGCCCTAGTTCTTTACCCAATGATTCTAGAAAGTCACCAGCAATCAAACGGCTCAATGCTGTATTGGCTACTTCAGCTTTCTTTTCTTGATTCTCCACTTTCTTAAGATGATTAGGGTCTTCACCTCCATCATCTGAATCATCAGAGAAAATAGCCTGCATATGTATAAATTTGTCAGGAACATGAAGCGTGAAGTGAGACATCATATAAGATATAACAAACAAGTAGCGTATTACCTTGTACAGATCAACTGGCCTTTCAATGTTTTCAACTTCCACATCCCCTTCAGTTTCGCTTTCAGCAGTACTTTTCGTTATGTCTTGATTAGCTGATTGTTGCACATACGATATGTTCTTAGAAAGAACAGGCTCTTCTATTTTGGCGCCTTTGGCTGAGTCTGATGTGAAAATCAATGAATCCAACTTGCTCCTACTCCGCGGGGCAGGCGCCGGCTGCAAAAGTGCAATGAAAGAACATGTCTAATCTTGAAACATGCTTTGGAAGTTCCGAACATAAATTTAAATACTTGGCATGGAATTTGTTATTAAAAAACAGAAAAAAGGGAAAAAGTTTTAAAAATCAAACAAGAAAATTAATAGAAGAGTATACATAAATTGTGTACCTTCCCCATGTAAGGATCAATGAGATCAAAGCGTTTGCAGAGAAGTGCTGAAGGGCGCCATTGAAATTCTTCCCTTCTAGGGTACTTCTTCTTCTGCGCCAAATCTTCACTTTGCAGATCTTTCTTTGGCTATTGGACATGATAAAATAACTTCAGCCAAAACTACAGGGAATGAAATGAAAGGAACATCACCTTAGTCATACCTCTGCTTCTCCAGAAGTAAACTGCATAAGACCACCTGTGATGAAATCCATGGAAGATGGAATGCCAAGATTGCTTTCCTTTCCCTGCTTTCCTTTTAATATTGCCTCAGCTGCAGCCTCAAAATCTAGTCTCTCTCGAGCACGAGCAGCCTCTGACATATCACCAGCTAGGCTTGATTTAGTAGATCGTAAACCCCCTCTATATTTGTCTTTGAGAAACTGCTCAAATCTATCTTGTTTTGCAGGATCATGCTTGAAAGGCTTTTCAACATCTGGTAACTCACCCTGGTTCAAAAATGAGGAATAAATTTGAATAAAAACCCATGTCTTTTCTAAGCTATAATAAAAGGTTTACAAGTTACAACCCAGTGAAGGGATATGGGACTATCCATGAGAGAGAAGACACACAACAAAATCACATGATAGGTCTTGGTAGAATTCACACAGAAAACCAACATAACCTCTAGCCTAACGGCATGGCAGTGAACATTATGCCAATAGCCTGATAAGAAGGTTCAACTATTTGAGACCCTTATTGTTAATATCCCGGTGAATGAATTAATATTAACAGAAAAGGTCAAACCAAACCAGAAGCCACCTGGTTAACCAACCAAACTACTAGAAGCAAAATAGAATAGATTCCCTAACAATCAAATTAGGAGTTTAAATCAGAAAAATTGTGCTACTTACAAATGGTTCAGACTTTGTAAATGTATCCGTAAGATTAAACTGGAGATGAACATCTGTGGAAGCAACAGAAGATGATGAATCTTGCAAGCTTCTTTCTAGAGGTTTTTCCCCTAAGATCTGGCCTCGGCTCTCAGCTGTCAGCCTCTTTACATCAGAAGAAACCTTCCCATCCAAAAGTGGCTTAGTTTTGTCTTTGCATTTCTGTTGTGCCTCCCACAGTTTCCTTGCATAATAATCATGGCCAGTACCACCAGAGAGAAAACTAAACAACGGATTTGACTGATTCTTTTCTCTAGATATATCCTCATATAATTTACCACATCTAGCAACCAGATTTGCAACCCCCTCAATCAATATTTTTAGGTTGCTATCCTCAGGAGGTGGAATATCTGGAGGAGGTAGATCATAGTTCTTGTGATTAATCTCAAGAGGCCCGGAAAATGAATGGCGAGGCACAAAATCCTTGGGAATTGGAGGAGCCTCAAATCTAAAATACAATTTATACGCCAAGGTTACCAGTGGAATCATATTATGAAAACAATATAAAAAGACGGGCAAAATTGACCTAAGACTCACACCCCAAAAAGAGTTACAAATAATTAAGATATTGGATTATAGACACTAAGCATTACAAAAGTGACACAACAAAGATATAATAAAGAACTAAAAAATAATAATAAACATATCAGCATTATAGTTTGGCAAAAAATTGCTTCACTAACCTTTCCATTTGATAGTCAGTATTGGATGCAACTCTAAAACCAGGTAGATTATCATGGTCCTTCTGATCCTTCTGATCCTTCTTTTTCTGATTTTCCAACCTCAACGTTGAAGGTTCTTCAACTTCTTGAACATATGTATCTTCAAATTCAAAACCTAAAAAACGCATTATGCTAAATCAAGTTAACCTTTTGCCTATTTCCTTCATATTTCCATATGAGAAATATTTTATACGCCTCAAAGCTAACCTCAAATTTATTTCTTATTAAAAAATTAACACAAAAACACATGTCTATGGGGGGTGGCAAAGAACCTTAACCCGAACCTAATCTAAAACATGAAAAGCTAAAAGCTCATTTGATAGTGAGAAGGCAGCACAAAGAGAATCCCTCAGTTAAATAATTTTCATCAATAGCTTGAAAAGTTAGAACTACTAACCAGTGGCATAGACATCCTCATCCTCAGCAATTAGATAATGGATTACCAAATATTAAGTATCTTACACTTTAGACTGAAAAGACTGTTCCTTGTGGACATGTTTTTGCTATACCCAGGACCCCCCTTGCTGGATAAGCGTGATCGTTTTTTCTCTGTAAACAACATATAAAGTACAGCTAGGTGTCAATTCCAGCAACCAGCAGGTGAAACATATAGAACAAGAAAGAACATACCTCTAAACTCAGGAGCATGTTTATAAGGATCAAAACCTAAGCCATACAGGTCTTGCTTTGGGTTGAGCACAAAAACCTAAAGATAGATGTAACACATATGCTAACTATCAATATAAATTATCACACAAGAAAGATATAAATCATGTATACGTGACTAGCAAGGAAACTTTTCTCACTGGTGTGCTCTTAGAAGACTGAACATCGTCATTAGTAGACTGCTCAAGAAAAGTTTCAACATCATCCTTGTTCTGCTCAGACTCACTAGTTTTGACTTTTGGATCATCTGAGGAAAATGCTAAGAAAGCTCTCCTGGCCTGTCGTCTGGCATCTTCACAGACAGTACAATTATTAATTGAGATAACTTAGCAGCCTAGTTATTTAGACAGACCTCACACAACTACATTGAAGACAAAGACAAAGAAAATTGCAGAATAAACTACTCATGCAACCCAGGAGTGTAGCCTTCCATACAATACTACAAACAACACAACAGTAATAAATAAATAAACCCAAAAATCGCCAATACATACCATAGAGTGCATCAGCATGGGAATCCTTAATTGAGCGACCACGCCTCCATCCCATCTTCAATAGTAGTTTTACCCCTACAAAATAACATGAAGGAGATAAGAAATAGATTATTTTTAACCAAGATTCTACTAAAATCACGTGATACAGACCAATAGACTCTGTAGCTGGTTGAATTAGTTCATCAGGAGCAGGTCCAGGAATAACAGATGGCCTACAATGAGAAGGACAATATAAACAAGTTCAATTTCAGGGGAGAAAGTTATTTTAAATGGGGAAAATTTATGCATAACAAATTTGACTCCCAAATTATAGAATGATAGCTCAGCATCCATCAGATTGATGAAACATAAAACAATGACACGGGGTTTTTCATTAGAGTGTGCATCAAGGAATCAAGGGCGAAGACATAAACTTTTCAAGATTTTGAATCCTTTAAACTATGGAAATAAGCAACTATGTCAAATTTCAGGGGAGCAGAAGTTAAACTATGACCTCACCAACAACAAAAAAAGAGAGCACTATTTTTTCTTGAAACATGAAAAAATGATACATAAGCCTATCTTCTTCTTCCTATTTGTTTCGTATACTCTGACCAAACAAAGAATAAAACTATATAGATAGATAATGTACACACTAAAGTTCCAAAAAGAAGTAAGGGCATTTATATTCACACTAGATTAGTATAATATTACTTTGGGTAAAGAAAAGATTTAAAAACAGCAAGAACAAATGCAGATATTTCTTTTTTATCAAGAATCTAACTGACATTTATGCATCATAAAACAATCAGAGCAATTATAGAGAAGGGAAAAAAAACAAAAAATAATTTAGAAGAAAAAACCTCTGCTTCTGCTCTTTCTCAGCTTGTTTCCGAGCAATTTCAGCAGCAGTAAAACCAAATGTGTCAAACTGTGAAGATGTCCCCAAAAACCGACCATCCAATTCCTGTAATACATGCAAAGGGTAAAATTAATTGAATGAAAGAAATAAAGTGGGGAAATAGAAAACACTGCTAAAGGATCTCGAAGCCTCTGTCGCCAAATCTAATCAACAATCAGCCTAGTTGACTTAATCTACAAAATTGACACGGCATTATTGGGTTAATGATGTTATCGATGTTTTTATAAAACAGTTTTTGGTCAACAATCCTTTACACTATAGAAGGATATGGGCAACTCCTAAAAGTATGATAATACTGAATGTGAAATACACATTTCTCCCTTATCATTTTGAAATAATTACAGATGGCTATAATGCCATGATATCACTTTACTACATACATCAACACAGCCTTAGAAGTACCACAAATTCACAATTGGTTAACATCGAAATTTTCAACATATAGATACGAATAGTTGAAAATAATAAAGACACGATTATATTGGCACAGTAATGTTCAACGCACAGCTTTCTCATCTTCATCTAGAAAATTTAATATGTTCTGCTCTTTGAACTCAGCTCTGTTCTTCCTGGAGGATCTGAAAGTCTGAGGAGTCCACCCTGCACAATCATTCATGAAGTTAAACACCCATAATCCACCTACAAAAGTTCAAATCTATAACAGAAGCAGCATAAGTCTATTAATAATCTTATACCCTCCTTTGAGCCCACTGTATTATAGTACCCAGCCGAATAGCCTCCAGTAAATGCACCATGGAATCTTCTCCGTCCTTCCTCATCTCTAACCTGGAGATGATGAGATCAAAACAGCGTTGTGTTCAATCATATAATCCACATACAGGTACTCTTCACAGTGCAAACTAAAAACCTATAAAAGAAAATTTCCCATTTTCTTTGGGTGAAGCACTCCTAGGTTGAACTTGAACTTGAAGTCTTAAAACAGTGAATAATAGCGAATTCCTCAATAAACCAGCTATAAAATATAGCAAATTCAATCTGATCCTTAATAAAAATGCAAATAACTTTGTTCTATAAGCTAGATTCCACATTTCCCCTCCTATATTTTCAACAATTTCTAGAAAAGCACCCATGATGAACAGAAATTGGTGTTGAGCACATAACACATAACAGAATTTCGCAATACCTCTTGCTTCCAAGCTGGAAGTGTTCGAAGTTGACCAGAGGACTCAGCAATGGCCTTCTTTTTGCGGCTAGTTAACTCTTCTTCACGCTCTATGGGCGTTCCGTAGAACACAAAATCTTCTTCATCCGAATCCATTTTTTCTATGTGTTATTTATTATTGGGAAAGAGATTATGGCGAGATTAATAATCCAATGCTGTTAATTAATAATGAACGGGGAACACGCATTAGGGTTTTGTTCGGAAGGTGGTAGTTTTCTTCTACGGGCTTCGGTTGATTTTGATTTGCTGAGCGATGAAGATGATTGAGGAGTGTAGAATGGGGAGGGAAGCATAGTGTGTTACACGCACATGAGGAGCACCCATGTTGCTGAAGGCCTTCATTTCATTTGTTGGACAAAAACACCGTCAACATTCTGTGAAAATGGGCCCACCATAATAGTTTTTGGGCTTCAGGCCCGGACTGAATTAAGTTGAAATTAAAAAGGTTTTAATTATAAAAATGTTTTGCCTATGAGTCTTAGCTCACATGACATATCTCTCATTTCCCACTTCAAAGGTCTAGGGAGATTGCAATTGAGAAAAAATATTGTAAAAATGTGAGAAGTATGTGGGTGTGTTGTGTATCTAATAGATTGGGGGTTGTCCAATCTATTGATAAAAAATTTATAAAAATGTTTTAATTGAAAATACGGAAAAAAAAAAGGTCTTATTGCACGGATAAAGTCTTGGTCTAATGATAACTATGTTTGTCTTGTTAGAGAAAAATGAATTCCTATTCGAAAGGTGCATAATCACATAAATAATATCCATTCATATAGATATAGAAGAAAAGGTTTTCTATTGATTCAAATAAAAAAAAGAAAGAACCCATGAAAAGGAAAAGGAGTGTGTGTTTTAGGGTATAATTTGAAAAAAAAAATTATTTAGTTCTCCTTTTAAAATATTTTGTTTTGGAATATCTAAAGATTATTGTTAAGCAAATATAGGGAGTTTTGGATGTAATATGTAAATACAAAAACCTTTTTATAAATGACAGCCAACAGATCTTGAATAGAGTTTTAATTTGTGACTATTAGTTCTTGATTTATCAAGTTGGAAAATATCATAGATAACAAAAAAATCTTTATTTTAATTTTATAGGTATGGTATTTATTTAAATAATTTGTACATTAATAATTTATAAAAGTATAAGATATTAAAGATCAGTTTGGATTGGCTTTTAAAAAAATTATTTATTTTTTTATTTTTTTAAAAAATATTTTTTAATAGACAAAAATTATTTCACATTTGAATAGGTTTTTTAAAAAAAAATTTTAAGTATTAAAAATGTCTTTTATTTTTGTTTTTTCTAAAGCAATATATTGTTAGTTTTTAGAAAAAGTAAATAATTTTTTTTAATAAAAAAATATTTTTTTAAAAGACATATCTAAATAGGCTTTAAATTAGATAAAAATACTTTATTTTTTAAGAAAAGTACTTTTTCTCTCAAAAAAGCCAATCCAAACTAACACTAAATATGTACCATGTGAAAAAAAAAGTAATCTTATGACAAATCTACGGTGTTGAGCAAGAGATGCTTCAGCACCTACTGAGTACACGTGTCAGTCATGAATGCAAAAACATGTCTTGATAATGGGTCAAGAAGATTGGACCAGAACAAGTTGAAGTATGAGGGATCGGTTGCAAGTCCCACAATTACAGAGGATTAACGTGACAAATGATGCTAATCAGTTGAGGATAGCAAGGTAATTATAATATTAATTAATTATGTATCTAGTGAACCGTAGCATTTTGTTTGGAGAGGTGTGGATCATAGGTGGTTTTGTTAAAGTTTTTGTAGACCGAATATTATTTTTTTGGTTAGAATGTGAACTTGAGATTTTTAATTTGATATTTAGCTTGAATATCAACAAAATTGGTTGTACTAGAAGAGAACGGGCCAAATAGAAAGTTGGGCTAGGTAACGTAACTTGGGATAAAATTTGCATTGAAGGGAAGAAAAAAGTTTCATTAAAAAAAAAGTAACGTTTTAAGGGTTCTTGAACCAGAATTTATTGGTGAAAGCGTTACTTATCTGTGACATTATAAAATATGTATTATCTCACTCTCACATTAAAAAAAGAACAATCTTTTATTGGGTGTGATGATGCTAATAATAAGATACATACAAAAAATTTGTTAGTAAATTATGCTCTGAGCCAAAATATAAATTGAGATGCGATGTAGTTAATATAATGTTGGTAATGTAGTCTGATTAATGGAAAAGAAATAAAAAACTAATGTATAATTGTTTATACGAGTTGTAATTAGAATCACTGTAGATTTATAATAGAATTAGAAATATTCTTTAAAATTAAATTGATTTATTATGAATTATTATAGTGTGATGCGAAATTATTTTTATAAAATTAAAGTGAATTTTAAATTTATAATATAGGGATAAATTTTTAGTTAACATATAGAAAATTAATTTATAGTGAACATAAGAAGAATTTGTGTGAAAAGGTTGAGGGTTAGGGTTTGCCAAAATGTATAGTTAAAGATTTAGAGTCAGAGTTAGAATTGTTTAATGTTAAGTAGTTAAGAATATGTAGACCTTAGGCTTAAAGGAAGAGAATTTAAGATTTAGAAGTTAGGGTTATATTACGATAAGATTTTAGGGTTATGGACTTATATACCCTATAGGATAGGGTTGGTTATGTTTTAGGGTTGAGGAGTTAGGATTTGAATTTAGGGTGTTGTATATGTAGTGAGTGAAGGGTTTAGGAATGCATACATGAAGGTTTAGGGTTAGATTTGAGAAATTTGGATTCTAGATGTGAGATTTAGTTACTATTTGTGATTAACTGATTAAGGGAATATTGTTATAGACTTTTGGGTTTAAATATTTAGGATTTTATATATTAAGATTCAGAAGTGATGTTTTTTGGGTTTAATGGTTTAAGATGGAGGATTTAGGGGGTTAAGAATGTATATATTAGGCTTTAGGATAAGAGTTTAGGGATTAAATTTTCAGTTGAGGAATTAAGTTTCATATGTGTGATTAATGTTGTTTTTAAGTTTAGGGTTTACACATTAAGATTTATAATTTTTTAATTTTAAAATTTTAATATTGACAATATTAGAAATAAATGGTTAGAGTTGTTGTTATGTATAATTAATAATGATTAAGAATATAAAATTATGTAAAATTCTATAGTAAATTGTAACAAAAATTTTTAAAGTGTTAAAAAATAGAAAATGTCATAAAAAATTGTTTGTAAAATGATATGTGAAATTTGATATGAAAATTTAATTTCTATTTATAAAGTAAATGCGATTTTGGAATTAAGAAATATAATTAGAAGAAATTTGGAATTTGGAATTATGAAGTAATATTAAGATAATTATTATGGACAGATAACTTTATGATGATACCAGTAAAAAATATTTTTCGAGATTATAATAACAATTTAAAATAATATTATAGATATTAATTTATTAGAAAAAATTAGTACACATAAAAATAGTTATAAATAACAATTTAGAATAATATGATAAATACTAATTTATGTTTGTATTTATAAAATAATAATTCAAGCTTTGGTGTAATTAAAGATGTAATAATAACATTAAACGAAAATCGACAAAATTATGTTGTGAAGAAAGATACAACTAGAGATGTGATGTAGTTAATATAATATACGTAACATAATCTGATTAATTGAGAAGAAATCAGTAATCAATGTATAATTGTTTATATAATTACATTAGTTATAATACGGTAAGATATGTTTTTGAAAATTAAATTGATTTATTATGAATGGTTATCGAATGACGAGAAATAATTTTTTTCAACATTAAAGTGAATTTTAAATTTATAAGATTGTGATAAATTTGTAGTTAACATATGGAAAGTCAATTTGTAGTGAATATAAGAAGAATTTTTTGTGAAAAATGTGATGGTGAGAGTTTACCAAAAGTTATAGCTAAGGGTTGACCGTTAGGGTTATAGGTGTTTAATGTTTAGGAGTTAAACATATGTAGTCCTTAGGGTTAATGGTTTAGAGTTTAGGGTGAGGATTGTGTGATGATAAGGTTTTGGGGCTAGAGACTTAGGGTGTGTTTGGTTTGCGTTTTTATTTTCTGTTTTTATTTTCAGTGTTTTTTGTTTATTAGATTTTGTGAAGGAAAAAATGAAAACAATAAAATTCTATTTTCTGTTTTCACCTCCTATTTCACTTTTTCTTTTACAAAATTCAGAAAATAAAAAATACTAAAAATAAAAATAGAAAATAAAAACGCATACCAAATGCACCCTTATATACACTATCGGGTAGAATATGTATGTTTTAGGGTTTAGGATTTAAGGATTTTAGAGTAGAGTTTAGTATTTATAGTGTTTAAGATTTAAGGTTTAGAGATTGTATACATTGGGACTTAGGTTCTAGGGTTTGGAGCTTAGAAATTTAGGGTTTTATTTGTATGGTTTAGAGTAACATTTGTGATTAAGAGAGTAGTGTTTAAGGTTTAGGTTTCTTCTACTTAGAAATGTAGGCACTGAGCCGTTCGGGGGTGTAGGTTTTAGGGTTTAAGGTGATAGGATTTACTAATATATACATTAGGGTTTAGGATAATAAGTTAAAAATTGAGGTTCTTAGTTGATTGATTTAGTTTTATATTTGTCTTGTAGGGTTTAGGGTTTGGGATTTGTTGTATAGGATTTAGGGGTTAGGTGTTAGGCGTTAGGATTTAGAGTCCATTCATTTGGAAATTTTAATAGTGAAAAAACTAAAAAAACATAGAGTTATTTGTATCTATAAATAATAATTGTTAACTGTATAAAATAATGTAAAATGCTATAAAATATTGTAATAAAAAATTTTAAAAGTTTTATAAAATTTAATATGCCATGATGTGAAATTTCATATGAAATTTTAATTTCTGTTCATAAATTAAATACAATTTTGAATTAAATAATATAATTTGAAAGACTTGTATTTTAGAATTATGATAATATTATTATGATAATTTTGATCGACAGATAACGTTATCATAATAATAATTTAAAAAATTCTCATAAATTTTTTTTAGTATGAAAAAATAGTCAAAGTAATAGTTGACAGATTAAATATACAAATTCTATCGTTGTATATATAAAATAATAATACAACGTCATAAAGTCTAAGAAAATCAAGAAGAGGTGAATTTTTTTTTTTAACAAAGATAGGGAGACTCGAACCCGCGACTTCTTAGGTGAGTATGGAGAGACTATGCCATTAAAGCTATAACTCATTGGTGAAAGAGGTGAATTTTGATTAGAAGATAGTAAAAACAATTATGAAAAATCAATGCATTTATTATAAAATTTAAAAAGGTCTGAGTGAAGGAGGTGTGACGGTCCAATGGATTCAAGAAGGTGAGGAGGCATCCCTGATTAAAAAAATAAAAAGAAACCAACTCTCAACAAAAAAAATACATCCTAAACGAAATAACTCTCAGAGAATTACTTGCAACCATGGAGACTGTTCATTTCCGTTAATACGTGGTTAGGACTCAGGAGAGGAAGGCGTCCTCGTATATACATGTTATGGGAGTGGCTTCAAGGAAAACGAGCATAAGGGTTTCATGGTCATGCATGATGCGGAGGCATGGTTCAATTTGCCTCACGAAGACCCAGACGACGAGGAGATAGTGCCAGAGAATGAGGAGTTGGCTATACGATTTAGAGATCTCAACATTGGCGACTATTTGATCGTGGCAGGCAAAGGGAGCAGTGGATCTGGTAGCAACGCAATGGACCTCCTGCCATCTGACTTAGGTACGTTATCGTAAATTTTGTGATTTATATGGGTTTGTTGTGTGTCATGATAAACTTCGTTGGCGTGATAGTGATCATGTCTTTTGCATGTGTATATTTAGATGTTGTCTTGAAAGTGGACCCGACTGAGCTTGTCATGATGGAGGATTTGGAGCCTTTGTTGTTTCGCACTTGTGCTCAACTTTAGATAGGTCCTCTAGTGTTTTTTCTTCGTGACGCCGTCCGTGTCCAAGGAAAGAGTTACTTCGGCTTTGGGGTGTCTCTGCAAAGTACTGGAAATGAGATTAACTTTTTTATCTACGTTTGGCCAGCTAAGATGCCGCATTTATCACTCTGAAGAGACTTTTGGAAGAGACAGGGAGGAAGATATTTTACTTCAACTATCTAGTGGCGCTTCGTTACAAGATACAGGTCATTGAGTTGTAGTAGGTGTTGAAGATGTCCGTGTCGGATCGTGTTGCTGAACTGGAGAAGGAGAATGCTGAGTTGAAGCAGAGGTTGGGCTTTTACAACGCCATGTCTAGGTATTAGGTTAGTTTAGACTTTGATGCAACATAAGCTTATTTATTAGCGTAGTATGGTTTGTTTTCTGTCTTTATTATTCCCCGTTTTGAACTCAATATGGCTTAGCGAGTACAGTTTGGATGACTACTTTACTTGCAGGATTATATTTTGTCGATTTCTTTGTCTTGTGTACTAGTGTTGTATTGAAAATATGAACGTTTATATTTTCTAAGAATATTAATCATGATAGTCTATTTATGGTTTCTTGAAGGAGTAGATTTGTTTGGATTATAATTTTGACCTTGTGTTTTTTATGTTGATCTTATTTCAGTAGTTCATTTTTTGATGAATTAAAAATTAATTTAGTTGTTAATAATTTAGTACAAGTTGAAATCACTTATCAAAAGGAGTTACATAATGTAAAATTTTTGATATTTGTGTGCTGGGTTTACTAAAAATAAGTCCTGGGAGTTGTAGTTATTAAATAACCACGCACATAAAGTTTAACATAGTGATGAATTGTAATACTAAATGGTAGTTTTAAATTCATATCGATTGAAGTGAAATGTTTCTTGCAATCCATCAACTTTACAGGTGTTGCACAATAGTAGAAATAAATTTTGTGTATAATGATATTGATGTTCAATTTTATTTTATCTGACAAATTTTCATGTTTAAAAAACATGGAAAAAGAGTAGATAGGGTTTATGTAGATGACAAAAAAATTTTGAGTTCAGATTAAAAAGTATTTCAAAAGTTTTGTCACCATTGAACAGGAACTGAAGAGGCGTATTATAGAGGTTAGGGTGTTTAGTCATCTTGTCATTAGTCACAGGCAGCTCAACCCTAGTCCCCATACTTTGTAGTGGTCATTTCAAGCTTTTTTATCAATTAAAGTGGTTGTGATGCATATAGAAAGGAGGATTTACTTCTTCAGTGTTATGTAAGAAAAAAAATAACAAGAAAAAACAAAATTAAAAAAAGTGCTCGAGTTTAGCCCAAGATAGAATAAAAAATAACAATAGAAAAAAAGAAAACAAATCTAAATATTATTGTAAGTTACATACTTGTAAATTATATTATATTCTTATAATATGCTATCAGTGTGATTACTAAAATATTAGTCTGTATAATCATGAATTAATTTTTGGAAGACATAACGTATGTGGGAGTTTCGTTAACTATATAAATATTTGTTATTATATTCTTAATGTTAGCTTAAATAGTTGTGTTTGAGAATAAATTCTTATGTAAAAGTGTTCGATTTGTTTCCATATGTATAAAAAAAACAAATAAAAAACTATAATATGATATTATTTTAAGTTAGAAAATTGTAATGTACATTATATTCTTATAACATGCTATTAGTATAACTGCTAAATAATTTGTAACTATAATCTTATATTAATTTATAATGATAAAGACATATTACATATTTTCGTTAATTGAAATTTTTTCGTCATAATATTTTTTAATTTTAACTCAAATAGTTGTCCTTAAAACCAAAATTATATTTTACTTGTGATTTTTTATAATCAATAACTAAAATTAGATATAATGGAGTGATGAACAAAAATACATATTAAATTTAACTTCTTGGATAAATTTTGTTTAAAGCAAAAAATAGTATTTTCAGTTGTCCCCCATCTAGTCACTAGTCAGAGGGAGCTTAATCTTACACCCTTACTTTGTGAAGGCCACTTTACCCTCTCAGGGGATTAGACTAGTTGTACTTCCTCTTTGACAAAGTTTTAATTTGTTTATGGAGAAGCGAATATGTTATTATATCATATTTGCATCAGTCAAGTATCGTGTATTGGAAATATGAATCAAGTTCGTTCTTTTTTATTACGAAAGAAATGAATAGTAAATTAGGATTCATTAAATTCATTTGTTGGATTCGTTGGTTTTTTTATGAGGCTAGCAACTGATGGAAGTTAGGTAGGATGACAATGGTAGGTTAGGCCTCACAATAGGAATTAGGCTTCACTTTGGTCCATTTGGCACATTTGCTACTTGTTTGAGAAAAGAAATGAAGCACCCAACTTCAGAAGAGAATGAGGAAAGCCATGAAGGTGAAGAGCACTGTGATCGAAAAAGCAGCAGAAACCACTGATGTTAATGCCTCACTAACAAGATGACTATGGTTATTATGTGTTTAGATTATCTGAATCATCTTATCATATGCATATCAGCTTAATTTTTTTTGTACTTTATTTTTGTTGTCTTATTTTGTTATTAAATGAGGTTGCAAAAGGTACTGAGATGGACGCAGGCCGAGTCTAGAGGAGAACATATTCAATGTCTTAACCATGATTCAAGAGGTAACGTCGAATATTCATAGCTTAGTTTGTGTTTGGTCCAAGATGAATAACGAGGGTGCCAAGAAAGTAAGTTGTTCTACTATTTAAACACAGTATGTACTATCGAATAAAGATGTAACAAAGACGATTCTGAAGAACCATAATGACTAGCTGCACACCATTAGCGAGCTTCTGGCAGATCATCGGAAAGTCATTCAAGCTTTGATAATTCTAGTCAATACTGCCAACGACAATAAACCCAGGAAAAAGGTCTCCAAAGCACGGCTGACTACGCCTGAAACTAAAGGAAGGAAAGATACGGATAACGGGAATTTGGCAGAATCTCATTGGGAGAAAAAGCCCTGTGCGGGTGCAAAGCCTCCTCCTGGAAAGTGAGTGATGAAAAGGACTATGTATTCCTCTTCCAACAGGAAGGCTGCAGTAATGACAAATAAGCATAGTAGCCAAAGTTGACCAGCGATGGGAGTCGAAGTGAAGTTGACCTCGTTGAAGGTGATGTGTGATATATTCAATGCGTTGTTAGGTTTTGATTCCCATACATGTGCCTAATTCTAGAGAAAAACTTGATTGTTTTTTTCTTTTGACAGCAGAAGCTAACCTTTGAGGACCTGGATTCATCATATTCACCAGGTTTTGACGTCAGGCAAATTGATCCTGAGACTCTATTCACTTACCACAGTCATCATGAACATCATGCTGTGGAGGACATGCCCCGAGTAAGTCCATTTTTATTATATATGTAGGTTTCAGGTGTAGTACTTGTAATTCTCATGTCGTGGTTGATTGCGGTTGACTGTAACGTACGGTTGCACAGTGCTTGAATGTCTCCTTTCCTCCTGTGACGGGAATGCACTTTGTCAGCAAAGAGCTTGCTGTTGTAGCATACATATTCTCATCGAATTTGGGCATGAGGTACAATTACGTCCTACTAGCCTATGACGAAGAAAGTGGGAGTTTGTTATCACATGTATTTTGCTTGCTATTGTAGAAATAGTCGCTGGCTGAACTTTAAACTTGTTGCATTCAGGGAGGTTCTTCTTGAGGATGAAAATGCTCAAGGAGACTGAGGTGCACTTACTACACTACGTCCTGGGTAACTAGTAGTTGAGGATGTAAGTATATGTTGTCATTGATGACTGGAATCGTGACGAAAGTAATAGTTTAACTAACACTTCTTCCATTTTCTTGTAGGTTATAAATCTGACTTGAACAATGCTAACTTATGACAATAACCTCACATCCTGGTTTCTTTCAACCACCTTTTCGGTAGTATTTCTCTATTAACTTATGTTTTTACATAATTCGTAATACTAAACCCTCACATATCGGTTAACCCATCGACGTTTGCCTCTGCAGCAAGTGACACTTATCCTAATGAATCATAGTATAGACACATTTGAGTACATCCACACTAGGTTCATGGGCTTTGCGAATGACGTCTAGACGGTGAGTCTAGCAATCCACAACTTGAAATTGTCATTCGGAATTGCTTAATTTTTTTGTACTTATGTTTCGATCTTAACTATGGTGCTGGCTTAGATATACGTCCCAATATATAGAGACTATCACTAGTTCCTCATGGTAGTGGATTTAATCAATTGCAAGTTGCTGTGTTTGGATTTGGCGAAGCATGATGACCATAGAGAAGTTAGGGTGTCACAAATGAAATTCATGGTAAGGCTGTGTAATATTTCACCAACTATGCTTTGTTTATAAATTTGATTCTGATGGTTATGGTTTATGACCAACTATGTCTATCTAATTTTGCCGTCACTGGTATTGTGGAAGGCTTTCTTCATTGAGAACATGTTGAAGGATAAGAGATTTTGGAAAAAAGTAGACAATTACAAGTCATACCCATCAACTTTCAACGTTATTGAGCCAACAGTTGGATAGCAAGGCGAGCTCTCATAAGTTTTCTTTGCTACTTTTCTCCTTCAATGGCATCATGAATAAATTGATGACTTCATTGCATTTGAATTGGTTTATTTCTAACATTTTGGGGGTTCACTCACGGTCAGAAATGATTGTAGAGTTTGGGTGTGTCAATGGATAATGCAAAATTGGGTTTGGGATAATATTGAGTTAGAGGTAAGTCACTGACATCCTTAAATGAGGAATTACTTTGGTTTAATTTTCGTTAGCGATCGTAGTATATAAGGGCTTCAGTTTCTGAAAACCACAATCTACTTAGAAGATCTTGTTTTGTAGTAGGTAAATGAACAAACAAGGTTGATGTTAGCTCTTGATTTGGTATTGGGAGAGTATAACCCTATTGCTCGTGATATTAGGCGCAGAGCAGTGAGGTATTGGGATAGCAATATGCAACGATCGACTAAAATAGCTAAAAAAGGGAGGAAAAAATGTCAAACCATCTTCTTCAAGGCTAAGCATCACTATTTGAGTTTGGACAGTATAAATGTTTCATGATGCTGGCTTCTAACAAAGTCCGTTTTTTTAGGGCCCAACTTTGCCCCTTGTTTATAGTTCATGCCAAGTTTTTTGGTAATCTATATAGCCAATGCAAAATAGATCCATATATATGCTCTATCTATGGGAAATTAAGGTCCGGGTATGCTTGCGGATATGGTAGGGTACGGGTTTAGGGTGTACCCTACCTGCACCCCATCTATATAACACATTTTACAAAAATTAGCATATAGTGAAGGAGGTGGGAGTTGAACCCACAACCTCCTACTTGTAATAACTTCCAAAAAGTAAGTAACCACTAAGCTAGTTAATTAATTTAGTAATTTAAAGCATTTGTATATTTATAAAGTTAACCTAAAATAAAAATAAAACACCAAAATCATTTATCTTTAATATTCAGAAACCCTAATACTTAAGTGAGAGCATAGAGCGCCGTTTCAGAAACTCAAATTTGGCCATAACCCTCCAACTCTCCTTCAGTCCTTCCTCCTTCTCTTCTTCCTCCTCCATGCTCTCTTCTCCTTGCTACGTCGCTATGCCGCTGCTTCGTGCCCTCCTCTTCTCGCAATGCTGCTGCTTCGTGGCATCCTCTCCTCGCTACGTTGTGCAACGCCGCTGCTCCGTTCTCTCTTTGGTATTTTTCAGCATGCTTGTATATTCTTTTCTAGATACAAGCAGAACATAATACACATAAAATTATTTATGTTAGATCTCATAGTTTATAAAGTGAATTTATTAATGTTGTATTTAGTTTGTTGTTGTTCTCTTAAGTTCCAATAATTCATATATGATGTTAATTGTTCCTACCAACATGATTCATGCCTTCTGATTGTGTGGAAGAAGTAGAAACTTTTCATATATTGCATTTGCTTGTTAATTGGTCCTTGTCCATCTCAATCTGACTTGTTTTAAGACAACAATCCTTACTCCTTAGTGTGTTCTATTTTCATTTTTTTTCTAATATATTACAGTTTTTGTGCTTGTTCTGAATCTTAATGATTTTTCAGCATGCTTTTAATGTTCATTATTTATTTTACTGATTGTGTAGGTAATTAAATTTAGAATGAATAGTTCCAACATGAATGTAGTGGCTCAAGAACAACAAGAAGAAACTCCTGTTGAAGAAACTACAAATTTTGTTTCGTATAAATCTGCCTCGGTTGAAAATAGCAACAAATCTTCATTGAAAAGTGTTTATTGGTAATACTTTAGTAGATATAAAGAGGGGAAGAGTGGAAGGCAAAGTGCAACCATTGTAAGTTTGTTATTGGTGCCAATCCAAGGAATGGGACTACAAATTTAAAGAAACATGTACTCCATTATTATAAGAGAATAAAATTAGCAAACCCAAGACAATCAACAATTGCCGAATTTCTTTAAAGAAATGGGAAAAGTAGTTCATATGCTTTTCTATTTTATGGATCTTACACAAGAAATTTAATTGCCAAGTCCATTTGTATGCATGAGTATCCTTTGTCATATGTGGATCATGTTGCAACAAGGAAAGTGTTTGCTTCAATGCAACCAACGTTTAAGATGCCAAGCCGAAACACAATCAAGAAGGATATCTTTGAAATGTACGAAGTGGAGAAGCTTAACATACATAAGATGATGGATGTAAATGATAGTCGAGTAGCTATTACAACTGACATGTGGACTTCCAACCAATAAAAAGGGTTTATGGTTGTTACAGCAAACTACATTGATAGTTCATAGAATTTACAAATGTGAGTATTGAGGTAATGCCTTAAACTTTACTTCTAGTATATGATATGCTTTCTAATGCTTGATGTACTTGTAATATTTTTTTATTTGATATATTCTTATCAATTTTCAGCTTTACTTATGTTTCTACTCCTTATTCAAGTGAAGTTCTCTCTAATGCATTAATGAAAGTTTTGTTGGAGTGGAACTTAGATAGAAAATTATCAACTATTACATTGGATAATTGTTCTACAAATGATGCTATGATTGATGTGTTGTTGAGGTCGTAATACCTCACCACCTTTGATTTACGAACTTAAGTGTAAAACTCTGTATGGTAGGGTGTTATAGATGACGTGACCAATGATGTATGAGGGGAGTTGGAAGATGTTGCCGGACTGAGTGTGAATGACATATTGGAGAAGTTTGGGACAACATTGACAATGCATATGAGTTTTATAGGAGGTATGGAAAAGTTCATAGATTTGGGTGCGAATGGGTGACTCAGGCAAAGACTGTGATGAGAATTTGGTTAGATATAGGTTTTTTTGTAACAAGGAAGGATTGAGGGAACGTAAACACTACAACAGAGTTGACAGAACGAAGGTACACAAACCGGAGACAAGAACAAACTACAAGGCAATGTTATCAATATATTTTGACAAAAATAATAAGGCTTGAAAGGTGAGAAAACTACTTGTAGAACACAATCACGAGCTGACACTGGTAGGAATAGTGCATCTGATTACCAATTATTGTGGGTTAACTAAAGCAGCAAAGATTCAGATTGATGGGATGCATGAACATGGCATTGCTACATCTAAGATTGTGGGGGTACATGGCTAGTATGGCTACTGGGTATTCTGTGTTGGGTTCTTGAAAAATGATGTATACAACTATGATGACAAAGTCCAGCCGGCAAAAATAGCAAACGGTGATGCAAATTCTGCGATAGTGTATCTAGAGGAAAAGGCTGAGGCAGACCCAATAGCGATCGCGAAATACAATGTCACCAGTGATGATAGGTTAGCGAACCTGATCTAAGCAGATGAATCTACTAGAGTTGATTACCAATACATTGGTGATGTATTGGCATTTGATTCTACTTATAAGGAAAATAAATACAAAAAACCAGTTGTGATTTTTTCTGGATCAAACAATCATAAGCAGATGACGATAATTAGATTTAGTTTGTTGCTTGACGAATATGAAAGGAAGATTAACTAGGAGCCTTGAAGAAAAGTTTAACAAAACAAAAATAGAAAATAGCTTCACACTCGAACGGTTAAGAATAAAACACGTAGATAATAATGAAACAGAAGAAACATAATACATATGAGATAAGAGTTTTAAAGGAAACACATATTAACAAGCTCCAGACTCGACCTACGAAGTAAAGGCCAGTG